>NC_043962.1:9369799-9569799 GCF_902148855.1 Sphaeramia orbicularis | reverse complement strand
AACACATATAAGGTGCTAGGAACATGTATTTTAGAACATTAGACCAACATAAGTGCTGGTACAGACACCTGTCAACATACATATTATCATTTCAAGGTCAATGAAGGTCAATGAAGTTACCATATTTGGTCACTTGCCCCTATGTGGCAAAAAAACCCAAAACAAAACAAGAAGTATACATAAAAATACACGAAAAACACTTAAGTGCTAGAAATATGTATTTTACAACATTAGACCAACATATGTACTGATCCAGACACCTGTCAACATACGTGTTATCACTTCAAGGTCAATGAAGTTACCATATTTGGTTCCTTACCCCGTATGTGGGGGAAAAAAATCTAACGAGTATATATAAAACTACAAGAAAACACACATAAAGGTGCTAGGAACATGTATTTTAGAACATTACAACTGCATAAGTGCTGGTACAGACACCTGTCAACATACATATTATCACTTCAAGGTCAATCAAGGTCAATGAAGTTACCATATTTGGTTATTTGCTGGTGAAAACAATGAATTGTGCATTTGTTTTTATTTATGTTTGTACTTTGTAACCTGTATTTGTATTTTAACAGACCCCAGAAGAGGAGCAACCATTACGGTGGAAGCAAATGGGGATCCGAATGAACAATAAGACCAAAAACTGTAATGCACCTTTTTCCATTTCCAGGAAGATGCTCAAAAACACAAACTAAGAATTGCATATGAAGAGTTTTGCATTAGATAAAAAAAAGGGAAAAAAAGAACAAAAAAGTGATATAGTTGTTATTATCTAAACACAGAGTTTATGCCTCTGCAACAAGGCTGTTGAGTGTGTCTTCACTAACTCATACAGTACAAAGATATAAAACCAAGGTATGAAAGTGAGCAGAGCAGCGCTGAATGTGGAGACAGAGGAGGGCCTGGCGACATTAAGTAGGAGTTATCGGTTATATTACTCCAATAAATCTTACACAGACTGAATGGTGCAATATACCCTGCAACATGGGTTGACTGCTTGGGCATGAAATTGAAAAACAATGAAATATACCAACTATTATCCAACAGTCATGGACAGTCAAAAAAAAAGAAAGAGAAGAAATCTGTAAGAGTTTCAGTAATGCTAATGGTAAGTTGGTTT
The DNA here is from genome assembly GCF_902148855.1 of Sphaeramia orbicularis. Lineage (NCBI taxonomy): Eukaryota > Metazoa > Chordata > Actinopteri > Kurtiformes > Apogonidae > Sphaeramia > Sphaeramia orbicularis. Next base: position 9,568,673 of record NC_043962.1, on the reverse strand, counting down.
ATTTATTTAAAAAAATAAAAAAAAATTAATCAATCAAGCAAACATCAAATGATAAATCTGACTTTGAGGAAATGTTTTAAATTAGATTTATATGACAAATAATTTAAAAATTTAATTTAACCCATAAAGACCCAAACATCCACCAGTGACCAAAACTATCTACTGATCTCAACTGTTTAATACCTGTTGATCCATTAATTCTATCAATACATGTAAATAATTGGTGTAAAATTCAGTTTGTCATCTTTTCATGGTCATCAGATATGACCCATTTGGACGTTCAGAGGCTCCGTAGTTACCATGGAAACACTGTCATCTTCTACAACACTGATTCACCAGTAAAACCCATGGAGTTGGATCAATGACAGTGGATGGAGACACTGGGATTATGTTCAATTAATGATAAATATACCTGAAAAAGTCAATTTTTCTCCAATTTTCTCTGTTTTTGATGTAATAACCCTCAACTTTAATCTGAGCTTTTCTGAACATCTACATGATCAAGTGAATTAAATACAAGAAGATAACTAATTTATAGTGATAAAATGCAAAATACAGAGGAATAATATTATGATAAATGCTGATAAATCCCTTAAGAAAGGTTAGATATAGAGAAAATCTCACAAAAGTAGCACTGGATCTATATGGGTTCTAAGTTCTATTTAGTGCCTTTTTGTTATAATTTGACGTATAGCATCTATTGCATCTCTGCACCATGTTTTTATATTTTAGAAATGTGTCAAATATAGGCAACACAAGAGGAAACAATTGCATTTGTCTGATACTGAACAAGTCGTAGATTATTTGTAGTGTGTGCATTGTTTCCAGTAGTGCGGAACTGTTTTTTTTGTTTTTTTCCAATGCTCAACCCATGAAAAGATTTTTACTTCAATATGCTGATACAGTAAGTTTCCACTTGAAGATTCAGAATCTCTTCATTTGTCAGTGGATATACAACACACACTAAAACTAACCCATCACTATCTGAACATGGAGAAACACAACACACACTGCAGACCAGGAGCAGTGAGCTGCAATGTCAGGTGCCTGGGGTGCAAATGGAGGAGGGGGGGGGGTTGCTAGGGAAAAAAATCTTGAATTAAGCAAAAAAAAAAAAAAAAAAAAAAAAAAAGCCAATGGAACAAGTGAAAATTCTCTTGGTAAGATTTCTTGAAATAAGATTTTCCAGATCTATTGTCTAAAAATAAGTTCTTAAATCTCACTGAAAAGTTCCTCTTTAGGTGATTGTCTTATTTTAAGTGTGATGAGATATTTGGACTAGAAATGAGAAAAATACACTTGGTAAGATTTAGATTTTTGCACTGCAGCAGGTAAATACAAATTTCGGAGTTATTTGTGAGGACTTACTGCATGTACTCAGTGCACAGCTAATGTTGCTTAGGAAAGCAGATGGCATTCAGATTCTGCCTGGTGGGTGCAGAGTTTAAAGGAGTGATACTTTGCTTTTTTTTTACATGGGATTATGCATTTTCCAACATTTCCCTGTGGTCTACATAAACTGTAAATGCTCTGCTTGGGTCTGAATTCTTCATTCATTCAACTCCACAGGTCCATCTTCAACCCTATTTCTGAGTAATGACACCAGAAAGGTGGTTTAGAGTGCTGGCCCTTTAAATGCAAATGAGCCACTTCAGGCCCCGCCCCCTCCAGGTGGTTGGCTGTGTTTTCTGTCCCGTTCAGCCACTGGTGTTCGTTAATACAACCAACAACTGAACATTTTAGGTATCGACTCGAAGTTTGGACATATTTTCAGTTTTTATTTCAACTGCTGCTGCTGACAATTATGTTTGTTGGAAGTCTTGACCTTATATGTGCAAATGTCATGATGTAATTAAATATAGATGTAAAAAATTAAGCAGGAATTAAAACAGGTTGTAGAAATCCACTTGATTTTTGCCTGAACGAATATAAAGATAGTTTGTAACACCTGGAGGGTTCAAATTCAAACTTTTTCAACTATTAGGGTCCAAATACACAAATAAATGAACCAAAGACTAATAAAAGTGGGTTTAGATAAATATGAGCCCTTTAAGTGGATAGAAACTATTCCTGTCACACTTTTTACAAATGATAGTTCCATTGAAACCATGACACACACACCTGCAGTGACTGAAATCAGTACAACTATTGAGTAGAACAACAATAAAAGAAGTGTTGAAAATAGCTGGATTATAACATTGAATGAAACAAATTTATATTCTGTGTTTAACTGACAGTATATAGCAGGACTAGGGATGGAAATCGAGAACCGGTTCTTTTTGAGAACCAGTTCCCAGTAGCTTGATTCCTTGGAATCGTTTGCCTGCCTGCTAAATGATTCTGCTTATCGATTCTGCCTTCGTTGTGCATGCGCGATGACGTCACATGTACGCTGCATTGTTTTGGTCAGAACGTAGCCAACATGGTGCTGAGGCAGAAACGGTCTAAAAAGATGACACCAGGTCCACTGGAACACTGTCAAAGCTTCCATGTCTTCAAAAGGGTGGAATCCCTGCAATATCCTCAAACATTTGTCCACAGCATGTGACTCATTTACAGGAATGTCACGTATTTGATACTCTACTTAGCGGCGCTTGTGAATGTAGCAGCAGAGTGAACGCTGGGCTGGTTCCAGTTCCGGTGTGGGCAACAAACGTCGTAACTCCTCAAATACAAGTTTCTGAAGGTAAGAAGGGAAAGGAAACGAGGTGCACAACAACAGGAGTCAAGCTGAGCCGAGTCGAACCGGTTCCACGTAGTAGAAATGCGGCAATAGAGGAATTAGTAAAGCATCTTTAGTTTCACTTTCACTGTACCCCCCACCGGCCCGGCGTCATCTGTTATTATTATTTGTACATACTGTATATGTTATATTTTCTGTGCAGAAATGGAAATATAAAAGACAGTTTATGTAAACACACCCGTTTGTACTCTTTTATTCCCTCACCCAATGAGAATCGATAAGAGACTCGATAAGAGAATAGATAAGGAATCGGATCGATAACCAAAATTGATAATGGAATCGAGATTGTTAAATTCTTAACGATTCCTATCCCTAAGCAGGACAGATGTCTGTAACCAGACAGCAAATATTTTGGTAGTACTATGGCATACATTTGGCATTTTTGGCTTTCTTTTGGCATTATGAAAACCTTTAGGCTTAACTGTGGTATGATTAAGGTTATCCATAATAGATATGGAGGCACCAGCAGTATATGGCTGAGTTATGGCATATGTGTGGTTAACCAAAAGACTGAGCAAAGAGCGGGATCAAGTATAGGGATGGTATGACATGTTTATGGCAAGCCAGAAGATTGGCTAAAGAGCAGCAACATCTTATTCCATGTATGGATGTGTTTTGGTTGTGTTTTGGCATATTTCTGTAAAGCCAAAACACTGCGCAAAGAGCGGGAATTTCTACTCAGAAGAAAACCCCACTTCATTTTAAAAGCATGATTAACACAAATTCTGGGTGAATTTTGGCCTCCTTTTGGCCTCTCTTTGGGTCAGTTTTGGCTACTTTTTGGCTGGATTATGGGGATTTAGGGCTTTTCTGGGACAATTATGGCTATATTTTGGAAGTCCGCAATTAGGTTTGGGTGAATTTTGGCTTCTTTCTGGTTTGATTTTGGCTTGCCTATTTTGGGCCATTTAGGGCCCATACATCCGCCCAGAACTTTGCCAAATGGCATGCCAGTCTTGGGCCAGATTTAAGCCATAATGATTTTGCTATCTGGGTGAGTCAGAAGAGTCTGACATGAGGGCATTTTGTGTTAAAAACTGCCAAAACTAAGTATGATGCGGGTCCCTACCATTAATGTTTTTGTACTTCACGGTTCGAGGTGTTGTTTGGTTGTTTGCCGACTAAAGCTGTTACCTGCTAAAAGCCTCCCTTTGCTAAAAGCAGGAGACAGGATTTCAATATTCACTGGAGCAGTTGAGATTCATCGACAGTGTGAGACATGGGACCCTCCCCAACATATGCCTCTGATATTGGATGTTTTCATTTAAACTGTACTGCTTGAATAACCACTCTCATCACTGCTGAACCAGGTCACCTTCGGGCCTTGTAGTTAGGACAACATGCAACTTTTTTAATTCTATGAACTAAAATAATCATCTGATATTAACCCTTTCATGCACGAATTATGAGAACCTTAGTCAATATTTTTTTCTTGAGTGTTTTTGTTCCGCTTTAGGCATGAAAAAAACAATGCAATTATTATTATTATTATTATTATTATTATTATTATTATTATTATTATTATTATTATTATTATTTTTAATTAATGTATTTTTCATGGAGTTACAAAAATGTCCACTCAGCTGGACACCATGCATTTAAGTTTTGAAGCAAAGAAACATTTATTTAAAAATCATCATCAGAAAGTGATATACTGTGTGAAAACTATGAAATAAAAACATTTTTAATGCTGCTAATTGCTAAATTGCTACTGTTTTCTCACATTTTATCATACCCTAATATTCGGTATTACTCATTTCATGGAGATAAAATCCTCCTGAGAACCAGGAAATGGACAGTTTTAGCTTTTTTACATTAAAAAATTGTCTTGATTGGAAACTGCATCATGCAACAGTTTTTTCAGATACATTTTTAAAACTGTTTTTATTGATTGATTTTTTTTTAATAGAATGTCCTTTGCAATGGACAGCATTTTTAAAGTAAAACTGTCAAACTTTTGTCCCCTACAGAGGACAAAATGCATTGCTGGGTCTCAGGAGGATATGCAAAAAAAAAAAAAAAAAAAGTTAATTACAGTCTAATAAGAATTAGCAATTGATTTACACTAAAACATGTTACTGCAGACCAGGTTTATCAAGAACAGCAAAGTTACTGCGATTGTATGTATTGCAGTGTTTTGGATGATGCATAAGAGTCCTGATATGGAACTAAAACAACAAAACCCATTAATAAACAATAGAACAGCTGTGGAATATTTGTCCACTGTAGTGACCAGTATGCATGAAAGGGTTACAAACATCAACGTAACTAGAAGCACTCGCAGAGCGTAGACCTCCGCCAAGGCTGATCAGTGGCCCCCCCCGTGGGCCCCCCCACCCCCGATCACCACCAAAATTTAATAATTTCTTCCTTATCCCATTTCCAACAAACCCTGAAAATTTCATCCAAATCTGTCCATAACTTTTTGAGTTATATTGCACACTAACGGACAGACAAACAGACAGACAGACAGACAGACAAACAAACCCTGGCAAAAACATAACCTCCTTGGCGGAGGTAATGACACATAACACAAAATTAATAGTTGTGATGTGATTATTTTACAAATGTAATCCTTCACAGTACTTCAATCCATCCATTTTCTGAACTGCTTAGTCCAGTGGGTCTTAACCTGGGGTGCACGCCCTCCTCAAAGGGGTGCCAGAGATCCCAGGAGGGGGTCCACCTCTTGCCAGCGCAAAAACTTTTAATCGAAAAATGAGAGTTTTGGCAAAATTGTTATTTTTCCGTTAGGTCAATTTTTATGTGCAAGTTATATTCACGCAATTTGGGGGTCAATGGAAAAGCAACTAGTTACGGAAATTTTTCTAGCTATTGCTACACTAGCACCAGCTCTTCTACTTTTTATTTATGGTACTTGATTAACCTGTTTTGTTTTGTTTTTTATCTTATAATTTAATCATGCTTTTAGATGTAAAGCACTTTGGGCTTCGTTATGTTGTTGTAAAGTGCTATAGAAATAAACTTTGATTGATTTTTAACAGTTCTAGTTCAGTTTGCTGCCTTGCCCTGCATCCATGTGTTGTGCTGTGCCCCCCCCCACCCCCCCCAGGGTCGGAGTTGGGGTCTACTTCAGGATTCCGCCTGTTAGTAGATAGTGTTTCCTCACCACTGTCACCAAGTGTTTACTCCTGGAGGATTCTGTTGGGTTTCTGTAAATTGGCTTGAGCGTCTGGTTTAGACCAGTTCTACAGTTACATACAGTCTACAGGAATTATTAGACCACCCTTGTTTTCTTCAATTTCTTGTTCATTTCAATGCCTGGTACAACTAAAGGTACATTTGTTTGGACAAATATAATGATAATAACAAAAACAGCTCATAGTAGTTTAATATCAGAGCTGATATAGGGTGGGGAAGCAAAATTTACAATGAAAATTTGGTTGTTTTTTCTCAGCAGGCACTACGTCAATTGTTTTGAAACCAAACATATATTGATGTCATAATCATACCTAACACTATTATCCATACCTTTTCAGAAACTTTTGCCCATATGAGTAATCAGGAAAGCAAACGTCAGAGTGTGTGATTTGCTGAATGCACTCGTCACACCAAAGGAGATTTCAAAAATAGTTGGAGTGTCCATAAAGACTGTTTATAATGGAAAGAAGAGAATGACTATGAGCAAAACTATTACGAGAAAGTCTGGAAGATACTATTAAAGAAGAATGGGAGAAGTTGTCACCCCAATATTTGACGAACTCTTGCGCAAGTTTCAGGAAGCGTGTGAAGGCAGTTATTGAGAAAGAAGGAGGACACATAGAATAAAAACATTTTCTATTATGTCCATTTTCTTGTGGCAAATAAATTCTCATGACTTTCAATAAACTAACTGGTCATACACTGTCTTTCAATCCCTGCCTCAAAATATTGTAAATTTTGCTTCCCCACCCTGTATCTATCCATTTTCTATGTTTTCTTGATAATAACCAAAATCACTTCAGTTCTTACATCAATATCTATGGCATTTTACTGACAAAAACAGTGCTTTTAGGAATTCCGTGTTTTCTTTTCTGTTTTAGTCACATGATACACACAGGAGTTAGTACTTGATTGCATAACCATTGTTTTTGATGACTTTTGATGGTCTAATGCAGTGGTTCCCAACCTTTTTGGACTCATGATCCCATTTTAACATCACAAATTTCATTTTTCATTCATTTATTTTTCACTTTTTTTTTTGTTGTTAAAATGAATTAATTTTTGATTACATAATAGTTTGCTATACTATGTTGCAAATAAATGTTAATTTTAGATGACACTGAGTCTATATAATGTATATTAGGCAGTAAAGCCAGGTGTAGATCACAGCACAAAGAGAGAATTTGATTTTCCTTGGTCAGGATCTGTCCAGTCAGTCCAGCTTGGATTTACAAGGCTGACAATTAATACTGAACAAACAAGAACTCAAACTATGAATTATGAAAGAGCTGCAGCATCTGAAACTGACCACAATGAACATTTGACAGATAAACAGAACCACAGTGCTGCAGTTTCACAGTTTGTCATGTCTTTTATGGATTGGGATTGTCTATGTCAACTCACCATATATTTTATATTAGTAAGTTTTTATTTTATTTTATTTTTTTTATCAATTACTAGAAATTCCAGGCGACCCCACTTGGGGTCCCAATCCCAAGATTGAAAAACACTGGTCTAATAATTTTTTCTGTTACTGTAAATGTAAAGTGTGATGAGATAACACTTTATATTTTACCAGGAATGTACTTTGTTTCTATTTTTTACACACATTTTGGTTATGCACTGTATGTGCTGTCAATGTAAATGAGTTCATTCTATTTGGGTGTAGGCCTATTTTGTTCGTTGTTCTGGCTTGAAGTCAAAGGACAGGAGTGAGTATTTAAAATGTTATTATGTTAACCCTTTCATGCATACTGGTCACTACAGTGGACAACTATTCTACAGCTGTTCTCTTGTATATTCATGGATTTTGTTGTTTTGTTTTTTGACACATATCTTTATTAAAGTTTTAACACATTACATATCTTTTCTGACATGAATTGGTAACATTGTGTAGATCTCCCCTGAGCGTAATAGTTATAGTTTTCACACAATTTATCAGTAAATACATGCTTCTTTGCTTCAAAAATTAAACGCATGGTGTCCAGCTGAGTGGACATTTTTGCAACTTCATGAAAAATAGGTTCAACAGTGTTTTTTATTACTATTATTACTTTATTGTTTTTAAATGTGTTTTTTAACATTTTTTTTTTATTATTTATTTTTCAGAAGAAATTTTTCAATCACATTGTTTTTTTTCATGATTAAAGAGAAATGAAAACACTTAGGGAAAGGGTTAAGTTTTTTGATGATGAGAATGGAGGTGGGATTAAATAAGTTTTTCTTCTTCCCACTCCTTTTCGAGTATAGATGAATGATTTTTTTTTTTTAAATTTTGAATTTGCATGTATTCTGTAAATGCTCGAAATAAACAAACAAATGAATGAATGATTGAATAACTTATAATTTGGTGCTATATAAACAACATTTGTTTGATTGACGGATGTGACAGTGCTACTAGTGCGTTCTAAAAAAAACTCACTAGTGCCCACCACTGCCGCTGGTTAAATCCTTTACATGTCCCTTAACCCTGCTGGTCAGGAGCTGCTGTGAACTGCTCTACACTTGGCAGATTTCAGATTCATCGTCTCAGTAACAGCCACCATAAGGTTCAGTTAAGAGCAGCCTGGGATATAAAAAAAACAGCCATTTAGTTACTGGAGAGGCAGTTAACAGTTGCCTTGGTAACTCCTTTGGGTTTATGTCCCTTATGGTCCATAACCCTTTTCTATGTTGCTCTTCACCGCTGATGGCTGATTCCAGAATGCGTTTGAGTTTGACAAATGGCAGCAGGTCTGTCAAAAGCCAGAAAGTAGAACCAAATTTTGTCGGAGGGTTTTAGCTCACAGCTGTTCCCCCTGACATCACCTCCAACTGAGATTTAATCACAGCTCTTTCTTTTGCCATTTTCCTTTGTCCCTTTAGATGTGGACTCTCTCACACTGGGTAAACACATCCGGTCCTGCTTCACTCGACAGTCTGCCTTTCTCTCCCACTGTAAAACGCCTCACACAACAGTTGAAGCCGATGGTGATATGACGCTTTCAACTGTGGAAAACCAATCCATCTTTTGACGACCGAGGGGAAAAAAAAAAAAAAAAAAGGGACGTACTTTTGAGTGATTGGTTAAGGGGATTTTTTCTTGTAAAACACATAGATTACATGCTCCCCGTTAAAATGACCTTCAAACACACACACTAATCTCACAAGCAAAAGATATTAATGCTTTAGAGTCTAAATTTTTCCATCTGTTCCCCACTGGCCATGCTGCTGTTGACTGATTTTTCTTATTCGTTCTACGCCCCCACTTCCTTCTGTTCAGGTTTTTTTTTATTAATCGTACTTCCAATGGCGCCTCTAGCCTCATGCATTATATATATTTTCCACATCTCGACGACATGTCTGAGTTTTCCTCGAAGCGCCCAGAGGGTTGGACCACACTCCCCGCTGAATCTTCAGCATGTGATTCAGATATAGGGGCTCTCAAGAGAACAGCGGCACAAACGCATAATTCATAGCATTATTTTTCACATCATGACGAGTGGTCCTGACAGCAAGAATAAACATGATAAGAGGAGGAAAGTCGGCAAGTTATCACTCTATCCACTGTAGATTTATTTTGTTTACATGCACATTAAAAATATATACTATTAAAACATTTATTATTGGAAATTTACCCGTTAGGCACAAGCAAAGATATACAAAACACAATAAATATCATGATACGACTGGGAAACAACTTGTGCATTATTCAAATGTGCATTTCTATGCGGATGTTTACAACTGGGACATTGTTAAATGATTGAAGAGCATAAAGAATAAGTTCTTTTATAAAACAAGATTTTCTACAAAGTGAAATTGTCCACTGTGGTTCGTCAAATATGAATGAATATTCAGGGTTTAGAAAGTGTCCAGGGTAATGAAGGCAGTAATACATTTATATCGAAGAAAGGGGTTCATTTCTGAATAAATAAATGGAATGTAAATAATAAAATAAGATTTATTAAGGAATAAGCTCAGGGAAAAGTGAATGTCATTGATTTAACAACTTTTTTTTAAGATAATCAAACTCAAAATCCTATTCCTGACCAAAATACTTATGAAATTATTCAACTTCATATATTGTAGCATGAATGGAAGTTAGCACAATGTCATTTGCTAGTACAGGAAGTGCTTTTAATTTGACAAGACATTTAGATTTCCATTGTACAATAACAGACTTATATGAACAGAAAAGCAATTGTTCTTCCTCTGGCTCTGACTCATGGTGTGACTCTACAAAAATACAAAAACAAACACAAAAAGGCCAATAAACACTGCCATACACACATTAAATCCAAATTAACACTAACACCACAACCCCGCTGAACCCCTGCACATAAAAAGAACACATTTTCAACAACATGCCCAATACCCACAATGCAATGCGAAAAAAAAAAAGGTGCGGTCATGACTAAAACTTAGTGATTTAATTCCATTCAACTCAAACTTTTTCGTACTTTCAACTACGTCTACAAATTAGTAGAAATATACTGAACATTTTATAGTAACATCATAAAACTTAAATCATTTAAGTACATTGTAATTAACCCTTTCATGCATAGTGGTCACTACAGTGGACAGCTGATCAAAGGTGTTTTCTTGAATATTTATGGATTTGTTGTTTTGTGCATCATCCCATATGCTGCAATAAATACCATTACTGTAACTTTACTGTAGATAAACCTGATCTGCAGTAACATGTACGAATGGAAAAAAATTGCTAATTGTTACTACACTGAAATAAACAGTTTTTTTTTTTTTTTTTCTAAACAAAAAGCAAAAGTGAAACTTAACATGATGGGAATTTATTACATAATGCGGCTCAACAGGCCCACAACGTTTACCTTTCATGGAGCCCATAATTGCTAGCGGCGCCCCAGCCTGCAATATCACACTAAGGTTGAAATGTTGACTTTCACATCATTACTATGACTGTTTTAAAGGGTTGAGGTTATCTATTCAAATTTCAATATGTATAAGTAAAAATGTACCAATATGTCACTGATGTCATCATATTCTACCAATTATCTGGTGAGTTTTTGAACTTTCTGCTCTTCAATAATGTCATCCTCTCACAGCAACTGCAGATTTGTCCTCAACTCTGACTCTGCATCAAGATCTGTCAACTGCATCTGATCACCCTTTTGCCTAAAAGTCTGAAACTGTTCCCTGAAATAGGGGATGGTAGCTGGAGCTGGATACAAAAACCACAAAGGAGGTCTAAGATCAATCCACAGTCAAATCTGAGAAAATTATTCCATGTCTAAATTAACCTTCCCAACTGCAAATTGGCCTGCATTAAAGCAATCAAGCACAGAACACATGAATTCCCCAGTGGCCGGTCCTATGAGGCTCTCAGTGGGTAAAATGAAACCAATCTGTCTGCGACTATACAAATGTGACTTCTGCAGCTCAAAAAAGTGACGGGATGAAGGCAAAATGAACCAATCACAGTTAATACCTCTAAAGTGGTGTTTTTTTCTGCATCTGCACTGAAATTACAGGGAGCAACGATGACACCTTTACAAAGGCGAAGTTACTGTGATGACATACCAACACCCATTAACACAATCTGATACTGGTCTTTAAAGCCATATACACCCCCACCCACCTCCATTTTTAATAATAGTATTTACACAGCGGAGCATTTTTACAAAAGTTTTCACCTACACCAGTATTTTTATTACCTCCGCCAAGGAGGTTATGTTTTTGCCAGGGTTTGTTTGTTTGTTTGTCTGTTTGTCTGTCCGTTAGTGTGCAACATAACTCAAAAAGTTATGGACAGATTTTGATGAAATTTTCAGGGTTTGTTGGAAATGGGATAAGGAAGAATTAAATTTTGGTGGTGATCGGGGGTGGGGGGGCCCACGGGGGGGCCCATTTCCAACAAACCCTGAAAATTTCATCAAAATCTGTCCATAACTTTTTGAGTTATGTTGCACACTAATGGACAGACAAACAGACAGACAGACAAACAAACAAACAAACAAACCCTGGCAAAAACATAACCTCCTTGGCGTGGGGGGGGCCCACAGGGGGGGGCCACTGATCAGCCTTGGCGGAGGTCTGCGCTCTCCGAGTGCTTCTAGTTCAACCTATTTTGAACAAACGCCCCTTTGCATCATCATGAGCCTGCTGCCACCCCCCCCTCAGAAAAAAAGATTTGTGACGGGGGGGGTTATAGTGCTCCGTAACAAGTTGTTGAGTGGGGGGGGGAGTGGGTCTGATGGAGTTTATATAGGTTGCATAGGTACTGCGCCCCTTGCAACTGGGAGGGACGGGCATTACCACCAAAGACCAGGGTCAAAGCTCCTTTATGTCATCATGAGCCCCCCCACCCCCAGAAAAAAAAAAAAAAAAAACCCAAAATTGTGACAGGAGATGGGGGGGGGGGGGGGCGTGTTATAGCACTCCGTAAAAAGTTGTTGAGCAAGGAGGTGGGGGGGGAGTGGGTCTAATGGAGCTTATATATGTTGCATAGGTAATGCACCCCTTGCAAATGGGTGGGGTGGGGAGGTGTTACTGTGGTACCATAGCGTACCTTATTGCGAAGGGGTGGGGGGGTAGGGGGGTGGGCACAGAAATTCACAATTGACATATCATGTTGCTTGATATCAAGGTTATTATCGTTAACGAAAACTAATGAAATGACGAAAACTAGAATTGAAAAAACATTTTTGTTAACTGAAATAAATAAAAATTATAATTAGAAGACAAAAAAAATGCTAACTAACTGAAACTGTATTGTGTGCTTACAAAACTAACTAAAGCAGATAAAAATTATGGATAAAATTCCTTTTGTTTTCGTCTTTGTCAATGTCAGATTGATACAAAAACGATTTATTTTGCTCTAGCAATTTTAGCTAGTTGCAGAACTTCACAGTCCGTCACTTCTCGTCACTTGTCGTTTAGAGTCGTCTTCTCGTCCCCACACTAGCTGGAAACATGGAGACTAAAGTTGGGAGAAAGCAGCAGAGTCCTGTCTGGGATTTATTTGAATATGACGGCGAAGAAGAGAAAAGATACGACAAAACTAAAATTAATACGAAAACTAAACTAAAATTATTCTGTTGGGTTTCTGTAAATTGGCTTAGAGTCTGGTTTTGACCAACTCTATATATAAAGTGTCATGAGAAAACTTTTTTGTTGTGATCTGGTGCTATATTAATAAAATTTGATTGACTGAGTGATTTGATTGGTTTTCCCCAGTAAGTCGCTTTGGAAAAAAGTGTCTGCCAAATGCATAAACATAAACATAAAACTAAGCATTTAGAAAAAAATAAAAACTCATAAAAACTAGCAAACCTGCTCTAAAAACGAATTAAAACTAACTGAATTAGAGAAAAAAAAAAAGTCAAAACTAAATAAAACTAAACTATAATGAAAAATCCAAAACTATTAGAACCTTGCTTGATATTGATACTTATACAGACTAATGCCCCCCATTTTGGTCTCAGCGCCCCCCTCTCAGCTTTCTCATTCCAAACACCCCCCAACAGTGTCCCGACGACCCTGTTGAGAAACAGCGATCTACATGAACCTACATAAATGCAACATGGAGCAGCGGTTCTCACCAGGTAACATTTCTACAGCCTGAAAGCACAAACATGGAGTAGATGCAGAAGTCTACAGCCTCCTCACATCACTTCAATTATAATATGATATGAATATGAAACCTTAGACCAGTGTTTTTCAACCTTGGGGTTGGGACCACACATGGGGTCGCCTGGAATTTCTAGTAATTGATAATAAAAAACAAAACAAAACAGAACTTACTTATAAAAATCTATGGTGAGTGGAGAGAGAAAATCCCAATACATAAAAGACATGACAAACTGTGAGTCTGAAACTGCAGCACTGTGGTTCTGTTTATCTGTCAAATGTTCATTGTGGTCGGTTTCAGATGCTGCAGCGCTTTCATAATTCATAGTTTGAGTTCTTGTTTGTTCAGTATTCATTGTCAGCCTTGTAAATCCAAGCTGGACTGACTGTACATATCCTGACCAAGGAAAATTAAATTCTCATTTTGTGTAGTAATCTACACCTGGCTTTTCTGCTCCGTCCATAATAATATACATTATATAGACTAAATGTTGTCTAAAATTAATGTTTATTTGCAACATAGTATAGCAAACTATTATATAATCAAAAACAAATTCATTTTAACAGCAAAAAAAGTGAAAAACTAATTAATTAAAAATATTAAATTTGTGATGTTAAAATGGGATCATGAGTCCAAAAAGGTTGGGAACCACTGCATTAGGCCATCAAAAGTCATCAAAAACAATGGTTATGCAATCAAGTACTAACTCCTGTGTGTATCATGTGACTAAAACAGACAGAAAAGAAAACACGGAATGCCTAAAAGCACTGTTCTAGATCTAATTCTCATTTTGTGCAGTAATCTACACCTGGCTTTTCTGCCTCCGTCCACAATAACATACATTATATAGACTAAATGTTGTCTAAAATTAATTTTTATTTGCAATATAATATAGCAAACTATTAAATGATCAAAAACAAATTAATTTTAGCCAAAAAAAAAAAAAAAAAGGATTTTTTTTTTAATGTCTGGGGTCACCAGAAGTTTGAGATGTTAAAATGGGGTCACGAGCTAAAAAAGGTTGGGAACCACTGCCTTAGATTTTTACCCACTGAGGAGGAACAAACACCAAGCCCCGCAGCTTTAATATGAAAGTAGTCTGCAGTGCTTTACAAGGTACCCAACCCTGCGTGTCATTATTATTATTATTCAGCCAGACTTTAAAGTTGACATGAACTAAAGTCAAACAGCCCTGCAGCAGCGTCTTCCAACCGCTGAGCAGATTGGAGATAATCTGGGATCAATAACAGAGACTGGTCTTTGTGTCTGAATCCAGACACAAGAGTTTAGACCCTTCTGTCAAAAACCTTCCAAGAGTCCTTGCAGTTCGACCAGATGACCAGACGACCGGTGCACCCCCCCACCCCCCCCAGTGACAGCACCTGAATACTGATGTGACCGTTGAGCAGAGGGTCGATGTGAGGTGAAAATGTGATGAAGAGGCAGACGGGGGTGGGGGGTTATCACTTTCTTATAACTTTTATCCTGTGATTATTTAACTACAATAGAATAGAATAGAATAGAATAGAATAGAATAGAATATATTGTCATTACACAGGTTATGCAATAAAATGACAGGTGGTTTTTGACAGTGACAGTGCACTATACAACTAATATAGAACATAATAAAATACAGACATATATAAGAAAAATAAATATATATATATATATATATATATATATATATATATACACACGCTTACACATATTGGTCATATTATATTATATTATAACTAGGGCTGTCAACGTTAACGTGTTTATGAGGATTAATCCATCATCATGATTAATCTGATTAAAAATTGTAATGCATTTAACCCATCTGCAGCAGAATGACTCGGAATGTCATGCTATGCTTTTTCTCACTCCTTTTTTTTTTCTTTCTTTTCTTTTTGCGTGTATCATTATTTTATACTTCCTTGAATTTTCATTTCTATATTATGTTGTGCAAAGAAGTCAAATAGTAGTAATCAGGAAGCTTGTATCATATTCATATTCGATCGTCTCTGACAAAGCATTTTGGGACAGTTTGTCCAAGTAGAGTTTGCGATGCACATTCACAAATGCGCTGTCTTGAGTCTGTTTACTCATGCAAAATGATTAATATAGATTAAAATGAATATGTAATCGTTATTAATCAAAATTAATCCACAGCAACCCTGTGATTAATCGTTTGACAGCACTAATTATAACATGATTACTTATTAATTATTATTTTTAATTATTACAACTTTATTATTACCATTTTGTTGTACTTGTACTTTCTAATGTGCAATTGACTGTTCACTACTGTTTTTATAGTTATTGTTAATATTTTCTTGTAATATTTCTGTTCTGTGTACATTATGTGTACAAAAAAATTCAATCTAATCTCACCTAACCTAATCTAATTAAACCTAATCTAATCTAATGTAATCTAATCTAATCTAATTAAACCTAATGTAATCTAATGTAATCTAATATAATCTAATTAAACCTAATCTAATCTCATCTAATTTAATCTAACCTAATCTAATCTAAAATAATCTAATTTAATCTAACCTAAACTAATCTAATTAAACTTGATCTAATCTAATCTAATTTAATCTAACCTAATGTAATATTATCTAATTTAATCTAACCTAATCTAATCTAAAATAATCTAATTTAATCTAACCTAAACTAATCTTATTAAACCTAATCCAATCTGATTTGATCTAATCTAATCTAATTAAACCTGATCTAATCTAATCTAATTTAATCTAACCTAATGTAATATAATCTAATCTAATTAAACCTGATCTAATCTAATCTAATTTAATCTAACCTAATGTAATATAATCTAATTTAATCTAACCTAATCTAATCTAATTAAACCTAATCTAATCTCATCTAATTTAATCTAACCTAATCTAATCTAAAATAATCTAATTTAATCTAACCTAAACTAATCTAATTAAACTTAATCCAATCTCATTTGATCTAATCTAATCTAATTAAACCTGATCTAATCTAATCTAATTTAATCTAACCTAATGTAATATAATCTAATTTAATCTAACCTAATCTAATCTAATCTAATTAAACCTAATCTGATCTGATCTAATTAAACCTAATCTAATCTAATTAAACCTATTCTAATCTAATCTAATTAAACCTAATCTAAACTATCTAATCTAATCTAATCTAATCTAATATAACCTAATCTAACCTAATATAATATAATCAAACCTAATCTAATCTATTCTAATCTAACCTAACCTAACCTAATCAAACCAAATCTAATAGAAATGTAGATACATTTGATAAAATGAGAGGTGATCAAAACAACTAAACTTCATTTGTTAGAAACACCTCCTCTACTCATACGAACTCATTTTTCACCCCCCCCCCCCCCCCCCCACTCCCTCCTTTAGCTCCAGGTGGAAATGTTTCTAGATGCTCAAAGACTTTGGAGGAGTTTGTGGAGATTAAACACCAGATTTGGGTTTAGCTCAGAAATAGCAGAAGGACCTTGGTGACCCGGGGTGAAAAAAACACACCACTCCTCTCTCACAATTACAAACCCGACGTCCCGTGTATGTTCACACCCTGTCGCAGCCTGAAGAGCTTGTATATGCAGGCACATCACGCTCACACAAGATAAAAGTCAAAACAAGGCAGAAATGAAAAAAAGTGTCTTTGGGCTGAAAATCCTCCACATAAGACGAGTCTGTGGAAAACTGGATGATGCTTTGAAGATGCTGAAAGGAGGGAAATTGTACGGCTGACTCACCATTATTAAAGCAATTTGAGAAGATTTGACAGTTTCACCAGATAGCGGCAACGTAATCAAGTTGTTTTTAGATATGGCCTCACAGATATAAACAAAACTTTATCGTACTGACTGATACCATCTACAGAAGTTGTCGAAGGTTGTGAGATTATTTAAATGATCCGTCTTTGAAACGTTGGCGAGATTGCTTCTTTGAAAACTTTGTGCATGTACAGTCACATTTCAGCATTTTAATTTAAGCAGCTTTGTGTTAAGATCAGGTCAAGAACTGTTACCTCAGCCCTGTTGGAGGTTGTGTAGTGAACAGGATGTGGGTCATGTGCATGTTTTTTGGCAGTGCGCAAAATTATCCCAATATTGGAATAATATCAGCAAAGAATGTAGAAAAATACTGGAATAAGAACTACCAAGGACAAGGTTCTGTGTTATATTTGGGTCATTTAACAGGAAAAGACACACTAAGTAAGAATAAATATTTGATTAAAATAGTCTTGGTACACTGTAAAAAAAAAAAAAGAGAGAAAAAAAAACAACAATATTATTCCGGCAGCAGGGGTGCCAAAAAAATACTGTTAAATAATGGACAATAACCATCTCATAAAAATACGGTAATTTTCCATCATCAAAATACAGTTTTTTGCCCTAACTTTACATAAGATTTTGCTTCTTTTTTTTTTTTTGACTTTTTAATGTTTACTAAAGAATATTTACACGTATTAAAACAATCAAATTACTCATAAATATATATATATATATATATATATATATTTACATATAAATAATTTTCAGTGAGACTAAGTTGTACAATCCACTGATAAAAACTGTATTTGGACAGTTTATCAGTGCTTATACATGTTATACATTCACAAAAATACATTTATTCAACATTTTTGTTGTGAAATCTCCTGTAATTACACAAGATATTTGTCAATTAACAAACAAGTCTTGTTAAACTTACAGACACCTTGAATTAAACCAGCAATCTGCACAAATACTAAACACTTTTTTTTAATCACAAAAGGATCTAAAGTTATATCACAAAATGTTCCTGTGTTCAAACTAGGGATGTAAACAATTAATCGACTAACGATTAATTGTCAACAAGAATTTGCTCAATTAAATTATTAATTGTCAGTTAATTGCCCTTGTCTATCTGTCCACACCTGTCTGAAGGCTGCCGGTTTGTCTGCGCTGCGACAGGCGGTCATTGAACCCGATCATGGCGTTGATAAGTTAGAATGTCTGTATGGACATGATGGAGTTAAACACAGACCGGACAGTCTGTTTATGGGAGTGGTACACCCCCAAATAAATGCACGCACAAATGCAGGGTCGGTATCGGAGTGTTTTGGCTGGAGGCTGGTCTAGTCCACGGTCAGTGGGACAGAAGTTGAAAACAGGCTCCTGATTCGGACCACAGGTAACACATTTGCGAAGCTTCAGGAGGTGGAGAAAAGATAAATGAGCCAAAAGTTTCACTTTCACTTCTGCGGGGGCACAGACTGCACCGCTCCGTACCCCCATAGTATTAGAAGTGGGACGGAAAGTGGTGCACGGTTACCAACCAACACGCACGCATCCCCCAGCTGTACTACGCACATGCGAGTACCCCCCCCCCCCCCCCCCCGACGAAACGCACAAGCGTGCATCCACCCACCCACCAACAAAATGCAAGCACATGTACCCCCACATTACACCCCACCACACCAACAGATGAATTCCACAGGAAACACTGACTGTATCCAAGGGTTCAATAAATCTATCATTAAGGAATATGACATGTTTTTTCATGAAGTATATAAACAATATTTAGCTTTTATTCTTATAGGTTGTGTTGAAAAAGAAATTCAGGTTCGCAGGAAAATCGACACTTATCAATTAATCATTAATCGATCGATAAGGACAACCAACTAACGATTAATGAATTAATCGATAATTTGCATCCCTAGTTCAAACTTAAATTATGTTTAACAGACATTACAGTTTAAGATCCTGTTCAAATGTTCATATTCTATTAGTTCAGAACTAACATCAGAACATTATTGTTGTCCCAACAAAGGAACTAACATCTGCCTCTCAGACAGTAAAAAGTGCTTTTAGGATGCTTCAAATAACCATTATTTAATAAAACAGTGTTAAATAATAATAAATAAGATATAAACAGTAAAGAAAAACAAAAAAACAAAAATGAACCTCCATCATATCTGCATTTGAATAAATACCTAAAAATATCGATACAGTGTAACAGGGTCAATTATCTAGCAGCAATGTGGGTATGTATATTATATTGTGTATTGTTATAATTACACAAAATCTGTTCATTTTATTTTAATTTCTTTTGGTTTAGTACCTGACATTGTGGGCCTCCGGATCAGTGTGTGTGGAACTTTTTGTTTTGGTCTGTTCCCCATCGAACGGTTTACAGTGTGACGCTGCGCACTATAACTTGAGTTTTCGCGCCTTTGCCTCCTCCCTTTTGTTCCGGTTTTCTGTGGGAGAGGAGTGTTTTACATGGGGATTGCTGACTGGAGGTCGTTATGTTTTATCATTTTGTCAGATCAATAAACGGAGACTGCCTCCAAAGACACACACGTGCGGGTCTCATCATTAAAAGAAAAAAAGAACACAACGCAGAGTCCGACACCACCGGTTACAACAGTACTTTTTAAAATCAATACAATACTGTGAAATGAAATATCGTGATATATTGCAGAACCGATATCTTCTAACAGCCCTATTTAGGAGCTGCCATTGAAGGCACTTTGTGACCAACTCCAGGTCTTTATCAGCCCCATGGACTGGAGAATTAACTCTTATGAGCCTTTTATTAACGGTGGAGGGAATTTGAAGAGACCACAACCCTGTGGATGTGAGGCGGAGGTGCTAACCACTACACCACCGCACCGCTCAAATGATTGACATCACAGCTATAATGAACAACTGATGTCAAGAATCTAGTGGATGGAACATCACAGCTCTGACTGTGGACGCAGCATCAGTCTGGAAAGACTTTGGACAGACAGAGGAAAGACACAGGAGGAGGAGGGGGTTTTCTGTGCTCCGTTCTGCCCGTTCTGTTCTCCTTTGAAACCATGTGAGATATTTGAATGTATTATTGGCTTATTGGTCTTTTTTTTGTTTGTTTTTAATTGTACAGCTTTTTATTTTTTAATCTATTCTTTTATTTAGGTTTTATCTATTCTTCTGTATTTTATTTATTTGTTTGTTTGTTTGTTTGTTTGTTTGTTTGTTTGTTTACAGGTGTTCTATGTTTTTTAACCTATTCTTGTATTTTATTCTTTTACTTAGGTTTTATCTATTCTTTGTATTTTTATTTGTATATCTATAAGTTTGTTTATTTATTTATTTACAGGTGTTCTATGTTTTTTAATCTATTCTTGTATTTTACTCTGTTATTTTGGTTTTTATTTATTTATTTACTTCTTTACTATTTATTTGTTTATTTATTTATTTATTTATTTATTTATTTATTTATTTATTTATTTATTTATTTATGTTTTATTTAATTTAGTATTTATTTACCCAGGCAAACAATTAAGATCAGATTCTTATTTACAAATGCAGCCTGATCAAAGAGCAATGGCTCCTTTAGGGGAAGGGGGTGAGGGGGCTAAAAGTAAAAACAAGGTTAAACAATGACAGAAATAAACAGTTGATAAATAAGTACATAACAACAATAATAGTGAGACATGTAAAAGACAAATACTCAACAGGTGCAACAGTCAACTAAAGTTAATAATTTTTTTTTTTTTTTTAATTTATTAATTTAATTTTATTTACATTCTATTAATTTATTCTTCTGTACAGCACTATGGTCCACTGTGGCTGTTTTAAAGGGCTTTACAAATAAAGTTGGATTGGATTGGATACAGGAGCTGTAAAGACACAGAACATGTAGGGAGTTCTGTGTTAATTAATGATACTAAAAGTTAGTTCCTCGTCTCCAATCAACAGTAAACAATTAAGACTGCATAGAAGCTGCGAAGTTGGCAAGAGGAAAGGTGTGAAAAAAAGGACGAAAAGGAGAAAATGTCCTGTGTGTTCTATAGCACTTTAAAATGATAAGTGTGTGAGTGAATAAAGCTGATGCACATGGAGGAAAAGAAAAAATAAGGAGAAAAGTAGTACATTTACAAGATAAAAATTAGCACAAAAAACAAACAAACAAGCAATGTGAACCCCAGATTTCCACCTTCTCCATCAATATTAAATAATTTCCTATTTTTTCAAGTATTTTCTTGTAAACTTATAACTTTATACAATAGAACAAAACAGAATAGAACACATGAGAAGAGAAGAGAAGAGAAGAGAAGAGAAGAGAAGAGAAGAGAAGAGAAGAGAAGAGAAGAGAAGAGAAGAGAAGAGAAGAGAAGAGAAGAGAAGAGTATATTATAATATAGAATAGAATAGAATAGAATAGAATAGAATAGAATAGAATAGAATAGTACAGTACAGAACAGTATGGAATAGAATAGAACAGTATAGTATAGTATAGTATAGTATTGTATAGTATAGTACAGTATAGCATAGTATGGTATAGTATAGAATAGAATAGAATAGAATAGAATAGAATAGAATAGAATAGAATAGAATAGAATAGAGTATTATAGTATAGTATAGTATAGTATGGTACGGTACAGTACAGTATGGAATAGAATAGAACAGTATAGTATAGTGTAGTATAGTATGGAATAGAATAGGACAGTATAGTATAGTATAATATAATATAGTATAGTATGGTATAGTATAGTATATTATAGTGTGGAATAGAACAGTATTGTATAGTATAGTGTAGTATAGAACAGTATAGTATAGTATAGTATAGTATAGTATAGTATAGTATAGTATAGTATAGTATAGTATAGTATAGTATAGTATAGAAACTTTGCTTTCATTGTTCCAGGACCAGTAAATAACCATCTGTCTCTGTTTAGCAGCAGACACTTCAGTTAAAAAACCCTGTTAAACTATCGGACAAAAACACTGAACAAACACAATCGACTATAAAACGTACGGGCGGACTGTTGTGCATAAGTTGAACTGAGTGGATAAAAATAAGTGAAGTTTCAAGAGCAGCAAGAGCGGAGGGAAGTGGAATGGAAAATAAACACACTGAAGCTAAATATGTTTCAGAAAAGTCGAAGACACGCTTGACACCCGCCGTGACTTTTCCTCCAACCTGCGGAGGGTTTCACAGCCGCCGCCTCCCTGGGGCTACGTGGCGTTCGGAGGCAGACGACTCGGCAGGATGAATGACAAGAGCCGGGGTGAAATGTTGACCGAGTGAGGGGGAGGAGGCCGGGCCTGACGGCGCACTTCCTGCCTGGAGGACACGAGCTGCACATCGTATCTCCAAGTCGTTGTTGTTGTTTTTTGCAGTGTCGGTACCGGCAGCAGAGACGGGCAGGGATGTGCGTGATGGAGGGTGCTGTTTGAAAAGCTTCTGACATGTGGTGCTTGCCAAGAAACTGATGAGAGCGTTTAACAGCTGACTGCGCTCAGGTGTTGGACTCACACGTGGATTCACCGCAGGAAGTTTAGAAAGAAGCCGACTTTCAGGAGGACGGACGCAGTGTGATCACAGAACAGCAGCGGCCGTTCAAGCAGAATGAGACTTCTGACGCATGGACACTGTACATGAAAAGCTTTAGGAAGCACTGCTGTCGGCCGGAAACCTAGGGGGCTCCCTAGGGATGGGAATGGATAAGAATTTAACGATTTCGATTCCATTACTGATTTTGCTTATCGATACGATTCCTTATCGATTCTCATTGGGTGAGGGAATAAAAGAGTACAAACGGGTGTGTTTGCATGAACTGTCTGTTATATTTCCATCTCTGCACAGAAAATATAACACATACAGGGTGGGGAAGCAAAATTTACAATGAACATTTAGTTGTTTTTTCTCAGCAGGCACTACGTCAATTGTTTTGAAACCAAACATATATCGATGTCATAATCATACCTAACACTATTATCCATACTTTTTCAGAAACTTTTGCCCATATGAGTAATCAGGAAAGCAAACGTCAAAGAGTGTGTGATTTGCTCAATGCACTCGTCACACCAAAGGAGATTTCAAAAAGAGTTGGAGTGTCCATAAAGACTGTTTATAATGGAAAGAAGAGAATGACTATGAGCAAAACTATTACGACAAAGTCTGGAAGATACTGTTAAAGAAGAATGGGAGAAGTTGTCACCTGAATATTTGAGGAACACTTGCGCAAGTTTCAGGAAGCGTGTGAAGGCAGTTATTGAGAAAGAAGGAGGACACATAGAATAAAAACATTTTCTATTATGTCAATTTTCTTGTGGCAAATAAATTCTCATGACTTTCAATAAACTAATTGGTCATACACTGTCTTTCAATCCCTGCCTCAAAATATTGTAAATTTTGCTTCCCCACCCTGTACTTTATGTACAAAAAATAAGGAATAAGGAGGAGGAGGAGGAGGAGGAGGAGGGTGTGAAGCTCATTGGACTGAGTTCAGACACGTGTTGAACGTCCTGGACGACGTCTACATACAGATGATGAAAAAGTGGAAGGGAGTGAGAGAAAAACAGGATAAAAGAAAAAAAAAAAAAAAAACAAGGGAAGGAGAGGAAGAACACGTCCATCATGAATGAGAACATCATCTGAGATCAGAATAGAACGAAGGAGTGATGGTTAGAAGTATGGATGAAAAAAAAAAAACACATGACTATAAGACTGAGACCAGGAACTGAGCTGTTTTCAGTTCAGTACTTCTATCCATTCTTCCTTCCTTCTATCATCCAGCCATCAGTCCGTCAGTCTATCCATCTGTCCATCCTTCCTTCATTCTGTCCATTCATCCATCCCTCATCCCTCCTTCCATCCGTCCATTCTTCTCTCTGTCCATCCATCCTTCCAACCTTCCTTCCGTCTGTCCATCCTTCCATCTATACGTCTATGCATCTTTCCTTCCATTCCATTGTCTATGCATTCATTCTTCCTTCCTTCCTTCCTTCCTTCCTTCCCTCCTTCCCATTGTCTATCCTTCCTTCCTTCCTTCCATCTATTCTTCCTTCCATCTTTCCATCTATTCTTTCTTCCTTCCTTTCTCCCTTCCATCCCATCGTCTTTTTTTCCTTCCTTCCTTCCTTCCTTCCTTCCTTCCTTCCTTCCTTCCTTCCTTCCTTCCTTCCTTCCTTCCCATCGTCTATCCTTCCTTCCTTCCATCCCATCGTCTATCCTTCCTTCCTTCCTTCCTTCCTTCCTATTGTCTATCCTTCCTTCCTTCCATCACATCGTCTATCCTTCCTTCCTTCCTTCCATCCCATCGTCTATCCGTCCTTCCTTCCTTCCATCCTATCGTCTATCCTTCCTTCCTTCCTTCCATCCCATCGTCTGTCCTTCCTTCCTTCCTTCCCTCTATCATATTGTCTATCCTTCCTTCCTTCCATCCCATCGTATATCCTTCCTTCCTTCCTTCCATCACATCGTCTATCCTTCCTTCCTTCCTTCCATCACATCGTCTATCCTTCCTTCCTTCCTTCCATCACATCGTCTATCCTTCCTTCCTTCCTTCCTTCCTTCCTTCTAACCAGTTCCAGGTCATGGGTCACCAGTCTAAGCAGAAATGCCCAGACTTCCATTTTTTTTTTTTCTCTGTAAAACCTTTTTTCTTTCATTTTTTTAATTTTTTTTATAACCGGTGAATCCATAACAGGTACAAGGTGAGTGGATCAGTCACCAGTTCATCACATGACTGATCTGAACAACCATTTCCAGACAGCTGTCCACTCCTACATCCACATCTGTGAGTCCGCCTCCACATAAATAACCACTGCACTACTGTTAGAAAGGTTATTGTTACAAAAAGAAAGTGACTTTACATATTAGATTTTCTCTTTGGCATTATCATTCACTCAAAGCACTGTCATAACCAAAAAAATAAAAATATCAACCCTATTTACCTTCAGATTCAATTCTTTAGTTTACATTTGACAACACACTACGACTTCCAGTTGTCTGTTAAGATTAGAACAACAAATGCAAGTATATCAGAGTTGTGAGTGTGTGAATATTACATCCAGCTCCAGCGCTTCACATTAGAAATGACAGTTCGCTCTGAAATCAACGCCTCCTTCTGTAACTGATATTGATTTGAATGGTTCAGTATGTAAGACTCATGCAGGCTTGGACACTTAAAGGAGAAGTTGGTTTTTTGACAGAAGCTCATCATTTGTTGGCATTAGTGAGCTCCATTTCTGCAACTTCTTCCAACAATGTCTTGGTACATCCAAAATAACAACCTACGCACTGATAACTTTGTTATTCCTCCATGTCTCTCTTGTCTTCAACACAATAGAAGCTACTGTTATCTTAGAAATGAAGTGACCCTACCACAAAACTCCAAAACGTCAAGTAGACACATAAATATCTGTGCCAAGTACTAATGTAAATACTGTATCTTACAAAGAGCATCATGGGTAGATTTGCTCATAAACCCATAAAGACCCAGTGCTATTTTTGTTAAATGAATTTTTCTTCAGATTTAACCTTTTCTTAAATGATTTATCACCAATTATTCTCATAAAATCTTCTGTATTTTGCATTTTTCCAGTGAAAATCCTGTATTTTCTTATATTTAATTCACTGATCATGTACACGTTCATAAAAGCTCAGAATAAAGTCGAGGGTTATTATATCAGAAAAAAACAAAACTGAAGAAAAAGTGACGTTTACAGCAAAGATATCGATAACTTTAAAGTAGTATCTACAAGCTATGTCTTCTTATTTTTATCTTACCGGCTGACAGGCTGTAAGCTATTGTCGTCGTCTGTCGTCTGTTACAGAATTTTCAATCGTCTTCTTCTCCGAAACTACAATTCTGATTAACTTCAAACTTGGTATACAGCTTCTTTATGACGATGTCAACAAAAGTTAGTGAAATTATTTGAATCCGGATCTGATTCTGGATTTGGTGCAACTTTGAAAAATTTCCCCAGTATAAGAGATAAGAAGTGGATCGATGTAATAACTCAGTAAATATAAATGATATCCAGTGTAAATTTCTACAGTCCAGCCCTGATGGGGAGATGACCAAAACATAATGTCCACATGCTGATCAGGATCTTCTTCTGGATCCACGAACTGACGGAAAATTTAGCATGGGCTCTTATGGGGAAAAATTTAATCGTCTTCTTCTCCGAAACTCCAGTTCTGATTGACTTCAGACTTGGTATACAGCTTCTGTATGATGATGTCAACACAAGGTATTGAAATTATTTGGATCCAGATCTGATTCTGGATTTGGTGCCACTTTGAAAAATGTTCCCATTATAACAGATAGGAAGTGGATTGATCCAATAAATCAGTATCAATAATATCAAGTTGGAATTTGAATTTTTTTTATAGATCTGATTGGAATATGACCAAAACATGGGCTATTTCTGTAATGTAATAAATACACAGAACTGGGTGATTATAAATGACATCTGGATACATTTCCCAAAGTTTTGAATTTGGCCGGTAAGCTACAGGGCCATTGGTCCTATTTTTCTTTATGTATTTATTTTTTAATATATATAATATTTCTATTTTGATTTATTTATTAATTTATTTATTTTCTTTTTTCTATTTTCTTTCAGCTCAGTTATTATTTTTGTATATCATATATTTGTTATGTTTCGTACTTCAAGGGGTCATATTTTGCTAAACCCACTTTTATTAGTCTTTGGTTCATTTATTTGTGTATTTGGACCCTAATAGTTCATACAGTTTAAATCTGAACCCTCCAGATGCTGCAAAGCTATCTTTATATTCATTTCGGCAAAAATCAAGTGGATTTCTACAACCTGTTTTAATTGATCTAAACTGTTAAATACCTGTTGATCCACTAATCCTATCAATACATGTACGTAATTGGTGTAAAATACAGTTTGTCATCTTTTCATGGTCATCAGATATGACCCATTTGGATGTTCAGAGGCTCCATAGTTACCGTGGAAACACTGTCATCTTGTACAACATTGATTCACCAGTAAAACCCATGGAGTTGGATCAATGACAGTGGATGGAAACACTTGTTTTTATGTTCAGTTAATGATATCTTTGCTGAAAAAATCACTTTTTCTTCAGTTTTCTCTGTTTTGACATAATAGCCTTTGAATTAACTGTGTTTTCATGAAGATCTAAATCAAATATAGGAAATTAAATATAGCAAAATACATGATTTATAGTGAAAATGTAAAATACAGAGGATAATATTATAATAAATGATGATAAATCACTAAATGGGTCATATTTATCTAAACCCACTTTTATTAGTCTTTGGTTCATTTATTTGTGTATTTGGACCCTAATAGTTCATACAGTTTAAATCTGAACCCTCCAGGTGCTGCAAAGCTATCTTTACATTAATTTTTGAAAAAAATCGAGTGGATTTCTACAACCTATTTTAATTCATGCTTAATTTGTTACGTTTTATAACGAGTTACATCACAACATTTGCACATATAAGGTCCAGACTTCCGACGAACATTTCTCCGAGTACGACATAATTGTTTATCAGCAGCAGCGGTTGTAAAAACTGAAAATATGTCCAAACTTCGAGCCGATTACCTAAAATGTTGTTGGTTGAACGTGACAGAGGAGCACAGCCAACAACCTGGAGGGGGCGGGGCCTGAAGTGGCTCATTTAGATTTAAAGGGCCAGCACTCAAAACCACCTTTCTGGTGTCATTACTCAGAAATAGGGTTGAAGATGGATTGAATTAATCAAGAATTCAGACCCAAGCAGAGCATTTACAGTTTATGTAGACCACAGGGAAATGTTTGAAAATGCATAATTCCATTTTAAAAAAGTAAAATATCACTCCTTTAATTGATTTTCTACTGTGATGACACTTTGTTCTAATGTTCTTTTCCTGCTGTTGTCCCTTCTTGGAGGGCCTTGGGGTTGGTTTGGGCATGGGGGAATAGAATTATATAAAAGGCAATATATAATGTATGCACTGTAATTCCACTTCTTTGAATGTACTATTACATTGCTCAAAAAAGATTAATAAAATTTAAAAAAAAATCAATAACTGAAGATAAAATCAAGTGTGTCCATCCACTGTCATTGATCCAACTCTTTACTGGTGAATCAATGTTGTAGAAGATGACGGTGTTTCCACGGTAACTACGGAGCTTCTGAACGTCCAAATGCGTTGATCCAACTACTTCTGTGAATTTTCCTCTGTATTTAACTTTTCTTAAATGATTTATCACCATTTATTATTATATTCTCCTCTTTATTTTGTGTTTTTTTTTTTTTTTCAGTAAAAATCCTGTATTTTCCTGAATTTAATTCACTGATCATGTAGATGTTCATAGAAGCTCAGGTTAGAGGTGAGGGCTATTATGTAAAAAAACAAAAAAAAACAAAAATAAACTGGAGAAACAGTGACTTTTTAAGCAAAGATTTCAATAACTGAACACAAAAATAAGCATCTAAAACCACTGTCATAGATTCAACTCCATGGGTTTTACTAGTGATTCAATGCTGTAGAAAATGATTGTGTTTCCACTGTAACTATGGAGCCTCTGAACGTCCAAATGAGTCATATCTGATGACCACGAAAAGATGAATAACTGTATTTCACACCAATTATTTACATGTATTGACAGGATTAGTCGATCAGAAGTGATTAAACAGTTTAGATCAGTAGATGGTTTTGGTCGGTGGTGGATGTTTGGGTCTTTATGTGTCCTTATTGGTTCTAAAGCTACAGAATCATGTTCAATTAATGCTTTTTTACAGTCTGTTAGCAGTACAAGTGTTTGGTTAGTAAACGGTCTTGTAAGATGTTTTTCTGCTGCCGATGAAATAAATTAATTGAGACATTAAATAAATTCAGATCGTCTTATTACAGTAGCTCTACTGCTGACGGTGGCAGACATGAACATGAACATGAACATGAGCGGGCATTAATCCTGATTTTACACACAAATTTGCAGAAGCAGTGAAAACAAGCGGATTTTTTTCCCCTCGGGGAGTAAAATTTGGTAAACAACCACACAAGGTATTTTCAGTACTTGTTGATGTGTGAAGAAATGAATGAATGGATGTAGATATGTGAGTGACGCATGTTTAGTTTTTAATCATATATTTTTATAGGTATTATCACTATTTATTACTATAATTATTTATGAATCCGCATCCTGATAGTGCACCTAAATTTCATCGTACTTTTTGTATAATGACAATAAAGTATCTTATCTTATTTATTTATTAAGCTTATTTGATAGGGACAATGCAAATTCCATAGTACAACTTCTACCTGTTACAAACAAGCTGTAGTAACTGATTCACAAAAGGAGATTATAGCTATTGCTAGTTTCCATCTCCAGTCCCTGGTCAGGCTTTTAGCAGAGAAAAAGAAAGAAGGAAAGAGAGAGAAAAGTAAAAAAAAAAAAAAACAACAACAAACATTTAAGGTTGCATAAAATGACAATGTACAATCACAGATGTTTAAAAAAATATATATATATACATATATATATATATATATATATATATATATATATATATATATATACACACACATATATATACATATATATATATATATATATATATATATATATATATATACTAGACTACGTCAATTGTTTTGAAACCAAACATATATTGATGTCATAATCATACCTAACACTATTATCCATACCTTTTCAGAAACTTTTGCCCATATGAGTAATCAGGAAAGCAAACGTCAAAGAGTGTGTGATTTGCTGAATGCACTCGTCACACCAAAGGAGATTTCAAAAATAGTTGGAGTGTCCATAAAGACTGTTTATAATGGAAAGAAGAGAATGACTATGAGCAAAACTATTACGAGAAAGTCTGGAAGATACTATTAAAGAAGAATGGGAGAAGTTGTCACCCCAATATTTGAGGAACACTTGCGCAACTTTCAGGAAGCGTGTGAAGGCAGTTATTGAGAAAGAAGGAGGACACATAGAATAAAAACATTTTCTATTATGTACATTTTCTTGTGGCAAATAAATTCTCATGGCTTTCAATAAACTAATTGGTCATACACCAGGCATGTCCAAAGTCCGGCCCGGGGGCCAATCACGGCCCGCGGTCAGATTTTATACGGCCCACAGCTTGGGTTTTATATTGTTTTATTTATGGCCCGCTTGGACTGTTGAACCGAGTCCATGAGTCATAAAAGGTTCCAAATGCAGTTTCTCCTTTCACCTCATGGTGGCAGCACCACTCTAACTCTATCTGGCTCTGTGACCTTGCCGTGAGCCCTTTTCGCTAATTTCTAACCATGGCGCCTGTAAATAAAAAAAACAAAGTTGACTGTGAGGGCCACTGCTTCCAGGAGAGATGGGAATTACAATTTTTTTTTCACTGAAAATCAAGGCGATTGTGTTTGCCTAATTTGTCAACAGACTGTTGCCTTGTTTAAGGAATTCAATGTAAAGAGACACGAGCAGACAAAACATGCTAACGCATACGACAAGCTAGCAGGGAATGAGCGTTCCGAAAAAGTGAAGCACATTCCAGCTGCTTTAAACTCACAACAGTGACTCTTCATGTGAACCTGAGTTCAGTGAATTCACTACCAAGGCAGGCTACCAAGTTGCCAGGTTAGTTGCCTCTAACTGCTGGTGTTTTGTACTTGTAGATGTGACACAGAATATTACTTTCTGAATTTTTTCTTTCTGATTTTGTGAAAGACTAGAGTAAGTCATATGTTTTCATCTAAAATGTTAACAGACTTTGCATTACTGAGTAATATATGAGTAATGATTACTCATATAAGTCATGTTTAAAATGAATGTGGGGTTAAGATTTTTATCAACTTCTTGGACGTTTCAGATCCTCCACACAGTTTGTTCTATGTTATCTGACTCCAGATGTGGAAGGAAGGCAGAAATGTTTTTTTTTTTTTTTTAACTTGTTCACACCTGAGTGGCGTAGATTTGGTTACATTGCCATTTTAAAAAACGATATTGTGACAATGAAAATAAAATTGTTGTAGAACAGTGCTTTTATATGTAATTTTTACTGTTTAAAAAACGTCTGAAGGGACCACTGGCCCCTGGCAATGTCCACATTATCAGATCTGGCCCTCTTTAAAAAAAGTTTGGACACCCCTGTCATACACTGTCTTTCAATCCCTGCCTCAAAATATTGTAAATTTTGCTTCCCCGCCCTGTATAATCTATAATCTATAAAACTAAACTATAATGAAAAATCAAAAACTACTATAACCTTGCTACATACAGTACCTACCAACATATACATACACACATATATACATACACTACCAGGCAAAAGTTTGGACTCACCTTCTTATTTAAATGACATGAGATAGACCACAGATGGCCAACAAGAGCTCAGCATCATTTTGAACTCCTTCCAGACTTTTGGAAAACATTTCAGGTGACTACCTCATGAAGCTCATCAAGAGAATGCCAAGAATGCACAAAGCAGTAATAAAAGTAAAATGTGGCTATTTTGAAGAATCTAAAATATAAAACATGCTTTGAGTTTTGTCACACCTTTTTAAACTACATAATTCCATATGTGTTCATTCATAGTTTTGATGCCTTCAGTGAGAATCTACAATGAAAATAGTCATAAAAATAAAGAAAAACCAGGTGAGTCCAAACTTTTGCGTGGTAGTGTATATACATACACACACACACACACACATGAATACAACAGCGTATGTAAATATTTAAAGTCACATAAAAGTTTCATGGAATTACAGTAAAATCAGAATTGTTAAAAATGCTCCCATCTCTGATTTTGCTTGAGCCAGTCTTGTTTTTCTACAAATTCTATCCATGCTACTAAAATACCAGGCAGCCACCCCTGGATATGAGTGAAAATGTGCAGCTTTGGTGTAAAGACTGATGGCTGAAGGTACTTTTTCTTACTTGATAATGCCCAGTATAACAGATGCATGATTGGGAGCAGGCACTTATTCATGTTTTCCACAAAAGTGATGTTTCGTCGCACAGGCAGAATGTGTCACCTGCCTGACTGACATGAATTTTCTTTTGAACGCCGAGCCAACAGCAGCATGGGGAAAAACAGAAAAACAAAACAGTGACAAGCAAGTTAAAACAACAGAGAACAGAAAGTGCGAAGGGAAAAGACAGTCCGGCGTACAAGTAGGATGAGGTAATGCTTAATGTGTATCGCACCGCTGACAGACAACAGTGACAGTAATACGAGGTGAATTTGCATAGCAGATGTTCCCCTACGCAGGCCTGGATTTATTGGAGTAGTGAACACTGGGATGGCTGCGTGCCATCTGTCATACAGCAGCGGCAGATAAATTAAAAGGAACAGCTGCGAGGATACAGTGGAGGTGAGGGCGAGTTATAGCATCGAGCTCTGAGGAGGAAGAGATGGGTGTCAGGAGGTTACCCCCTTTGGGAAGTCGGATGAGGAGGTGGAAACGTAAGAGATGCAAACAATGTGCAGGACGACGGACTGAGGTAGAAAAGAAACCGTTTTCAGAAGGTGATGTTTGCACTGAGTTGCCATGGTTTTCAAAAGAGGAGCGAACAGCAGGAAAGGAACGTTGTCATTATGGCTACGATCCCACAGCAGGTGTTAATGCACAATTCAGACTTTTTTTTTTTTTTTTTTTAAATCATTTGTACTGTATGTTTACTTACAAAACCACAACAACAAGAAACTACAAGTCACAAGAAATATAAAACAATAAGCAAAAAACAAAGCCAAAAAAAAACAAAAACAATAGCCACGATGGAAACTCTGACAGCAGCCATTTTAGTCATTTTATATGAGATTTTTTTTTTTTTTTTATGTTAGTAGAACCAATCGGGTCTTTTAGTCTGCATTGGTATTTATTGATTATTTATGGTTGATTATTTAAATGCATTTATTCGTAGTTGCTTTCAATGATCTTCTATTTGTGCATTGATTTACTTATATTTGTCACATTGCACTTTCGATGTGGAACTGATGTTTGTGGTGAGCTGCAAATGAATTGACCATATGGGAAAAATAAAGTTTTCTGAATCTGAATCTGAAAAACAAAGAAAACAAAAAACTGATAGATGAAAACAGACAAGAACCAAGAAAATAGATAAACAGGAAAAGCACTCGGAGAGCACAGACCTCCGCCAAGACAGATCTGTTGTCCCTCCCCCACCCCCGATCACCACCAAAATGTAATCATCTGTTCGTTGTGCCAGGATCAACATTTCCTGAAAATTTCATGAAAATCCATCCATAACTTTTTGAGTTATCCTGCTAACAAACAAACAAACACACAAAGCAAAGTGATCACAATACCACCTGGCAGAGGTAAACACACAAAAAAGACAATAGACAAAATATACATACAGGGTGGGGAAGCAAAATTTACAATGAACATTTAGTTGTTTTTTCTCAGCAGGCACTACATCAATTGTTTTGAAACCAAACATATATTGATGTCATAATCATACCTAACACTATTATCCATACCTTTTCAGAAACTTTTGCCCGTATGAGTAATCAGGAAAGCAAACGTCAAAGAGTGTGTGATTTGCTGAACGCACTCATCACACCAAAGGAGATTTCAAAAATAGTTGGAGTGTCCATAAAGACTGTTTATAATGGAAAGAAGAGAATGACTATGAACAAAACTATTAGGAGAAAGTCTGAAAGATACTATTAAAGAAGAATGGGAGAAGTTGTCACCCCAATATTTGAGGAACACTTGCGCAAGTTTCAGGAAGCGTGTGAAGGCAGTTATTGAGAAAGAAGGAGGACACATAGAATAAAAACATTTTCTATTATGTACATTTTCTTGTGGTAAATAAATTCTCATGACTTTCAATAAACTAATTGGTCATACACTGTCTTTCAATCCCTGCCTCAAAATATTGTAAATTTTGCTTCCCCACCCTGTATATGTGCTTATACAGGGTGCGATTTGTTGGAGGGGATGAACCCCCCCCTCTGGTTTTTACATCCCTACCTCTGCTCAAGGAATTTCATCCTCGGGGGGCGGGGGGCAACCAATGTAAATAATGGCAGGTTGTGACAGTTTTCTTCCACCTATACCCTTCATTACTGATACTAACGTTCACCTGAACTGAACTGTGGGCAGTCTCAGAATCCGTCAACATCTCCACTGCACCGCACTGGGGCACCATAAAGGGGGGGTGAATGTGACAAATTCATGGGGCCCAGCGTTCGTGTATTTAGTGGATACAGGTTAGAAGTTGTGAAAAAAAATTTGTGTAGGATCCGCGGTTTAACAGAGGAATAGAACCAGGGAGTTGGACGTTGAAAGTATGTAAAGTTTCACTTTCGTTTCATGCCAGCATTAGTTACATTAGTTATGGACCGCACCCCCATGAAAATAACTGCCCGCCCTCCCCCCTGCTCCGACAAAACAAAAGCAACTGGAAGCACTCGTAGAGCGCAGACCTCCACCAAGGCAGATCAGTGCCTCCCCCACCCCTCCCCCCCGATCACCACCAAAATGTAACCATCTGTTCGTTGTGCCAGTATCAACATTTCCTGAAATTTTCATCAAAATCCGTCCATAACTTTTTGAGTTATCTTGCACACAGACAAACAGACAAACCAACACCGACAAAAACGTAACCTCCTTGGTGGAGGTAATGAAGGGACAATAGACAAAAAACAGATTAAAAAGACGATACACAAAACCAAATACAAAAGTACCTTAGAGTCCTCAGATTTCTTGGTGAAATCAAATTTTTTTGTGTGCTCGTTCATATTACACATTAAATGCGACATCTGTCAGTTTTCAGTATGAACTGAATGTGACCCTGAAGTGAGCCACATGTCCAAAAGAGGTCCTGACATTACACATGACCACGCAGACAAACCCTTAAAGACCCAAATATCCACCGGTGACCAAAACCATCTACTGATCTAAACTGTTTAATCCCTATTGATCCATTAAGTCTATCAATACATGTAAATAATTGGTGTAAAATACAGTTCTTCATCTTTTCATGGTCATCAGATATGACCCATTTGGACATTCAGAGGTTCCATAGTTACCATGGAAACAGTCATCTTCTACAACTTTGATTCACCAGTAAAACCCATGGAGTTGGATCAGTGACAGTGGATGGACACACTGGGTTTATGTTCAGTTACTGAAATCTTTGCTGAAAAAGTCACTTTTTCTTTAGTTTTCTCTGTTTTGATATATAAACCCTGTTGAGCTGCATTATGTAATAAATTCCCATTATGTAGTAAAGTTCAAAATGTAATAAGAATGTCACGTCATCTTGTAATAAAGCCGCATTATGTAATAAACTGACGCATTTTGTAATAAACTACGTCAACACATTACATAGTAAATTTTTTCACATTATCTAGGAAGTTATTACAATTTGAGAAATTTATTACAAAATGCACCTTACACATTCTTATTAAAAAAAAATGTAATAACATGGTTCATTTTGTAATCACAATCCAAATTAATATAATTTCAGAGCAGTTTAGAAGAAATTAGTCACAGGAGCTACAGGTAATGGAATCAGAACTTTAACCACACAGTTTAAAGATTAATTTAGCACCTTACAT
The DNA here is from genome assembly GCF_902148855.1 of Sphaeramia orbicularis. Lineage (NCBI taxonomy): Eukaryota > Metazoa > Chordata > Actinopteri > Kurtiformes > Apogonidae > Sphaeramia > Sphaeramia orbicularis. Next base: position 9,532,845 of record NC_043962.1, on the reverse strand, counting down.
TTTCCTGAAAGTAAAAATGTGTCAAGTGCATTTTATCATAAACTTCTCAAATTGTAATAACTTACAACATAATGTGAAAAAATTTACTACATAATGCATTGAGGTAGTTTATTACAAAATGCGGCTTTATTACAAGATGACGTGACATTCTTATTACATTTTGAACTTTTATTACATAATGGGAATTTATTACATAATACGGCTCAACAACCCTCAACCTTTAAAGTGACCTTTTATGAACATCTACATAATCAGTAAAATAAACATTAAAAAAAACCCATCCAATTTTGACTGAAAAAAGCCAAATACAGAGGAAAATGTTATAATAAATGGTAATAAATCATTTAAGAAAACTTAAAAGAGAGAGAAATTAATTTGGGAACTGCTACAAAAGTAGTACTGGGTCTTTATCGGTTAAAATGGAGCAAAAAAAAAAAAAGCATTAACAGCCATTAAACTTAAGCTCATGGATCCACAGCATGAAGCAACTGAGAAAAGATGAAGCTGAAAGAGGATTATAAAACCTAAAGGATCACAACAAAAACTAAAGGATCAAAACAAAAGTGGATTTTCTATTTAACGGAGCAGTACAGTGTCTTGGTCACCGTGCTGGGCCTCAGACCCACATGTACTGATGATACAAGGACAAAGGATTTGGAGGTCTGACAACAGCACGGAGCTACTACTGCTGCACAGCTGATGGATTTGGAACAGTCTGTGGTTGTAGCTGTATGTCACACATTTGTATAACATTAACCCTTTCATGCATAGTGGTCACTCCAGTGGACAGCTATCGTACAGCTGTTCTCATCGTGTTTTCAAGGATTTAGTTGTTTTAGTTCCATATCAGCCAACAGAGTGGAAGCTTATGCATCATCTCATACACTGCAATTCATCCCATTACTGTAACTTTGCTGTTCTTGGTAAACCTGATCTGCACTAACATGTTTGAGTGTAAATCAGGTGGTTGTTATTGTTGTTAGACTGTCATTAACATTTTTTTTTTTTTTTGCATATAATCTCCATAAAGTGAGTATGTTAAAATGTGACAAAACATCAGATTAACAACATTTGAGAAATTATTTCATGGTTTTCACATAGTGTATCGGTAAATACATGTTTCTTTGCTTCAAAAATTAACCCTTTCATGCATACTGGTCACCACAGTAGACAGCTATTCTACAGCTGTTCTCTTGTATATTCATGGATTTTGTTGTTCTTTTTGGGGTTTTTTTGTTTTGTTACCTCTGCCAGGGAGGTTATGTTTTTGCCAGGGTTTGTTTGTCTGTTTGTTTGTCTGTCCGTTAGTGTGCCATTTAACTCAAAAAGTTATGGACAGATTTTGATGAAATTTTCAGGGTTTGTTGGAAATGGGATAAGGAAGAAATGATTAACTTTTGGGGGTGATCCAGAAGAAATCCTGGATTCTGGATCGCTTTGAAATTTTCATTAACATTGTGGTAAATGGGGCCAAAATTTTCTTTTCCCAATATCTCGCTTAATTATTGACCAAAACTCATGAAATTTAACTCAGGAATTGACAATGGGGTCCTCAATCACATTTCAAAGGCTGATCCGGATCTGATCCAGAAGGCAGATTTTATTTTAAAAAATAAATGTAGGATTTGTATCACCGATTATGTGGGGAATTTTTGTGCTTGGCGGAGGTCTGCACTCTCCGAGTGCTTTTCTAGTTTTGTTTTGTTTTACACATATCTTTATTAAAGTTTTAAGACACTACATATCTTTTCTGACATGAATTGGTAACATTATGTAGATCTCTCCTGAGCATAAACCCCCAGAATCACAAGCCCTCCCCATAGTTTTCACACAACTTATCAGTAAATACATGTTTCTGAGTCAAAAATTAAATGTGTGGTGTCCAGCTGAGTGGACATTTTTGCAACTTCATGAAAAACAGGTTCATAAGAACTTTTTTTTTCATTATTATTATTTTTTTTAATGTTTTTTTTTTTTTTTTAATTCTTTAATTTATTTATTTTTCAGAAGAAAATTTTCAATCGCCTTGTTTTTTTCATGCCTAAGGAGGAATAAAAACACTCAGGAAAACATTTTGATTAAGGTTCTCATAATTCGCGCATGAAAGGGTTAAAGAAGTTAAGGAACTGATTAGGAAGATGATAAATTGTACAGAAATCAGTTTCTTGCTAAAAAGTCAGAAATTGCTTCAGCCAAACAAAGAAAATATCAAATTTCTTCACTGTAATAACATGGACGGATTAGAACCTATACTGCTAACCATAACCTGTTTTCCATTCCTCAAAACTAAGGATGGTTCAGGATGGGTTTTCTTTGCCTTCTGTAGGGGCACTAATCCGTCATCCTACTGTAGATTATTTTACATCAGGCTATAAAAGTGAAGAAATATGTTTCACGTAAACTCCAGAACAGTAATCCTGTCAGCTCCGTCTGTCCTAAATGTCCGTCTTAACGTCATCTCAATTAATGCCTGTTCACTGTTGGAAATATTAGTGAAGTGCAGAGTGGTTCTGATACATGCACTGATCGTTAACCTATCAGACAGAAGCAGTCGAGTGTCCTGTTGGATTCACAAGGGTCCTTAAATCTGAAAATAAAAAAAGTACTAAAATAAGTGACATGCAGCCTGGGAAGTCACACACCCTGTTCAGTTACATTATCAGTGCATTAGATCCATGTAATAAATGTTAATTAATAATTAATAATAGGTCCTTATAAGATGAGTGTTAACATTTTTTTTTTTAATTCTTTATTCAAACATTCAGTATACAAAATGGCACAAACATTGCACAACCACATATTCGTTGTCCATAAAGGCACAGATAGTGCACAAACACCAGTTGAAGTGTACAAAAAAAGACAGTCAACAGTCGAATAAATAACGAAAAAAGACAAAAATCAACATAAGAAAAATAAAGAAAGAAATTCCAATTAAGTAAAAATAACATTAACTCTCTCCCTCTTTAAACCACGTATATTATAGCTTGACAGTTTTTATGCTCTTCATTGAATCTAAATATCTTAATGCTTTGATGTATTCCTTAAATTCACAATTAAAACAAATAAAACAGGGGGTTACTTTGGACACTCTACTTTTGTGTATGTGAAATTCCCCAAACAAAATTAATAAATTAAGAAAAAATTCAATTTTTTCATTATTGTGATCAAAATAAGTGATAACGTTTTTACATTCTATCTTCACATTTATTTTAATTTTGCAAAGAATATAACTTTCTAATCAAGACCAGAACTCACTTGAATGTACACAGTAATAAAATAAATGTTATTTTTTCTGATTCGTTGTTACAGACAGTGCACTTATTCTCTTCGTCTAAAAACTTAGATATGAGTTTGTTAGATGAGTGTTAGCATACGATCATAAATGTGTTTTATGTTCCATCATCTGACTTATGGGCATGTTTAGCTCATTTTTGGGGGTGCTGAAGCACTCCTAAATTGATTCCCAGCACCCCTAAAATATTTTAAGGTTGCTGAAATGTTTCATTTTTCTGGTTTACTTTATGTCCATTCGTAATATGCTAGAAAAATGTCAAAACCATACACAGTACATGGCTGAAACTTAATATTTTAACAATAAAAATACAGCACCCCCCCCCCCCACCTTGTCTCAAAAATGGTTTGATCCTCCCCATCCCTTCCCCCTTTCCTCAATACAGACTCCACCTGAGTGCTCCACCTGTACAGAGCAGTGTGCACAGGCGCTGCCTTCCAGAGTTGGGATATGGTAGTGGTGGAAGTACTTGGTGTAAAGCAGGACATGTGACACATTTCTTTATTTCAACCACTTAACACATTATTATTATTATCATCACCAGTCCCTATTTTTGCTGCACTGAAACGTAGATCACTGTTTATGTTGTTAGGTAGGAGTTAGCTGATGTTTTTTTCTGTCTAGGAAACGTTCCATGTGGTTCAGTCCACCTCTGTCCTCTGTTTGAACTGGACTGACAGAAGCTGCTGTTGTGTCTGTGCATGTGTTCAGATTAAAGACAAAGAGAGACTGACTTTATCTGACTGGATGAACAATAACTCCTATTGTTTGTGTGTGTGTGGGTGTGCAGACAGCCAGCCTCATCATGAACCTACGATTGTTCGGGTATGATTCTAAGATCAACTCCTGTAACCTCATTTTCCACAGCAACCAAATATTCAATTACAATGATGTTGTAAGATGGATAAATGTATCAGTTTATTTCTCTTATTGGATATAAAACACATTGTTCGGTTATTTGCCTTTTGGTTAAAGCACAAAGAGAGAGAGGAGAGCAGAGAGACACTGAACATACACACTGGTGTACAGTTTATAGAAATTACCTGCCTCAAATTAAATGTGCTAAATGTCACGTGTTTTAATCAGATTTATTGGAAAACAAATGACAAAAAATGGTTTGCTGATGTTTTGACAGAATATGATGGTGTGTTCTTCCACATATATGATGGTTTCTGTCCATTTATAAACACATTTAGAAATGTTCCACTGATAGAACCTGTACAGTGTACTGTCATGTGCAGACAGTGTTTGGAAGTAGATCTGACACTAATATTCCTCTGGAGTTAAAGCCCTCTCTCTCTCTCTCTCTCTCTCTCTCTCTCTCTCTCTCTCTCTCTCTCTCTCTCTCTCTCTCTCTCTCTCTCTCTCTCTCTCTCTCTCTCTCTCTCTCTCTCTCTCTCTCTCTCTCTCTCTCTCTCTCTCTCTCTCTCTCTCTCTCTCTCTCTCTCTCTCTCTCTCTCTCTCTCTCTCTCTCTCTGTGTATATATATATATTGTGTGTGTGTGTTGAGGAGCTGCTGTATCAAAATGGAGGATTGTCTTCCACCAGTAATTAGAGTAAGAGTTTATTTCTTTTATGATTCCAATCCATTCCTCTTTTACTGTGGCTCAGCATCTAAAATAACTTTGATCAGATTTGATGGTTTAGTCACAGAGTTTCTCATACCCAAACTAGAAGCACTCGGAGAGCGCAGACCTCCGCCAAGGCTGATCAGTGCCGCCCCCCCCCCCCCCCCCCCCCCCCCATGGGCCCCCCAACCCCTGATCACCACCAAAATTTAATCATTTCTTCCTTATCCCATTTCCAACAAACCCTGAAAATTTCATCCAAATCTGTCCATAACTTTTTGAGTTATATTGCACACTAACGGACAGACAAACAAACAAACAAACAAACCCTGGCAAAAACATAACCTCCTTGGCGGAGGTAAAAATGTTATGCTTTCCTTTCACAAATGTAGGAACGATGGTCCAAAATTGCGTTAAAATGTACAAAACAGTGAAATTTCTCTTGCCTGTCCAGGCAGCACTCTGGGTGTTCAGCACCCCTAACCCTCTGATCCTAGAATCACCCCTGATCTGATTTATTGATAAGCACTAAAAGAAACCATGTGAGCACTTGTCAGCAGTTAATATGGGAATTAATGTTATTAAAGCTTCATGCGTGGGTTGTGATGGTATTAAAAAAGTATTTATTCAGTTTAATTAAAGTCACTTTTGCTTAATCTTTTCTAAGCTTTGATTGTCGCTGTAAGATTTCTGTATAATTTATTTTGCATTGGTTTGTATCCCAGACCCCTGTTAGAAAAACAGCTGAATTCAACGTGTCCATATACTTTTGTCCACATAGTGAATGTTACAGTATTTTCAGTGGTTTTGTCTGGACACAGATTTTTTTGCTTGAATTAAGCAACAAACAAAAAAATCTGCCAATGGAACAAGTGAAAATTATCTTGTGAAGATTTTTTTGAAATCAGATTTTCCAGATCTATTGTCTAAAAATCAGTTCTTATATCTCCCTGAAAAGTTCCTCTTTAGGTGATTTTGTCTTATTTTAAGTGTGAGGTATTTGGACTAGAAATGAGAAAAATACACTTGGTAAGATTTTGCTTTTTTCAGTGTGCACATGTGGAGGTGAGCTCTGGGGTGAAGAACAGAATATTACTGTAAACCAGACACATAAAGAATGGATGAAGACTGAAGAGTACAAGGTCTTTTGACTCTGTGGAATGCACTTACCAATTCAGAATTTTTTCTTTTTCTTTTGCTTTGTGCAGTTAAAGCAAAAGGGTGATACGGTCAAAAGAGTAAATCTTGATTTTTTTTTTAATCCCCTCATGTCCTGGACAATTTATGATTTTAATCTACAGTTTTCTGCATGAATACCTGAACTGAAGCCACATCAAAAATAGCTCTTTACTAAAACTACTGTATGTGACATATTCACAGTCTATATATTACAGACATAAACAGGTTGTATTTTGAATCGTTAAGCATGAATATTCTCCAGAGGAATAATCCTGATTTTGCACTTTAGGCATTTTTCACATTTACAATGATAATATTGATAATCCTGTCAGTCAGTGCTGTACAAAGACATAAAAACAAATAAAACACACAAAAGAATGAATAAAAACAATAAAAGTAATTATACATTAACCCATAAAGACCCAAATATACACCAGTGACCAAAACCATCTACTGATCTAAACTGTTTAATACCTGTTGATCCATTAATCCTATCAATACATGTCAATAATTGGTGTAAAATACAGTTTGTCATCTTTTCATGCTCATCACATATGACCCATTTGGACGTTCAGAGGCTCCGTAGTTACCATGGAAACACCGTCATCTTCTACAACATTGATTCACCAGTAAAACCCATGGAGTTGGATCAGTGACAGTGGATGGACACACTGGGTTGATGTTCAGTTAATGGTATATTTCAGTAATGCAGTTACCAATTCAGATTTTTTTTTTCTTTTGCTTTGTGCAGTTAAAGCTGGATGATAAAGCCAAAAGAGTAAATCTTGATTTTTTTTCCCCCCTCATGTCCTGGACAATTTATGATTTTAATCTATTGTTTTCTGCATGAAAACATGAACTGAAGCCACATCAAAAATAGCTCTTTACTAAAACTACTGTATATGACATATTCATGGTCCATATATTACAGACATAAACATTGTATTTTGAATCATTGTTAAGCTTATTTTAAGTGTGATGAGATATTTTGACTAGAAATGAGAAAAATACACTTGGTAATATTTGGATTTTTGCAGTGTACTGGTCTGCACATTGGACATGATTCAGGTCTGGAGCTTTACTTAAAGCTCTACCTACCGATGTGGCATTTCTCACAGCACTTAGTAAAAGTTTGAACATGAACAACCCGCCTCCCTCCAAAGCCCCGCCCCCTTCCCTCTGCCTGAGCTCTGAGGCTCCTCCTCCTCTCTCCTCCTCTCATCTGATGCGCGATGGAAACTGAGGAGGAAGCAGAGGTGGAGGTCTGGTCCGTTTTGGCGTGTCCGCGGACCCCTCCCTCAGTAATCAGATGCATCATCCACCTGCCGCGGGCCCACGGCTCCTGTTCCATCAGTAGACCTGGTCTGTGCAGTACTGGGTCAGGGTCTTCACTGCAGTGCCCAGGGGATGGGCGCGCACACTGTGAACGCGCGGCCTCCGTGAATTTTCCGTGGACATTTGAGGTTTCATAGTCCATACAATTATCATCCTACATCATCTTACATTGTGTGACACCATGTACATGTACCTGTATGAGTCCCACCGTCAGAAAAGCTGAGCTTTATGCAGACCTGTTCAGTCCAGTACAGCTGACTTCCGGACTTTTATCTCCATCCCTCATTCATCAGACTCCCGTTTGTGCCCCTCAGTTGTCGTTTCTGTTCATAAATCCGTTTTTTCCCTTCCACATGTGCATGTCAGTTCTATCCAAACACATCCTAGACAGTAGACTGTGGTCAGTGACAGGAGGAGCAGCGCCAGTGAAGTGTCAGATTCAGAGGGACACATATCGGATGTGAGGCGGCGATAATGGATCGGATGCTGGACGGCCGTAATGGATGATTGACAGGAGGCTCAGCCAGGTTCGGCCAATTATTTTATTCGGACCGACTAAAATGATTGGTCAGACTTTTATTAGAAATATATGAGAATTAAACATTTTTGAGTTTCAATACCTGGTGGATTTCTTTTACATTTTAGTTTGACACACACTTATTAGGAGCATTTAAAGATGACAAAAGAAAAGTGTAAAAATGCCACATTGGTAGGTATAGCTTTAAGTCAGGGGCGTTGAACTCATTTTAGTTCAGGGGCCACATTAAGCCAAATTTGATCTGAAGTGGGCCGGACCAGTAAAAAAATAACGTAATAATATATAAATAATGTCAACTCCAAACTTTCCTCTATGTTTTGGAGCAAAAAAAGTAAAATTATGCAATGAAAATGTTTACGTCTATCAACTATCCTTCAAAACAAATGTGAATAATATGAACAAACTGAAATTTCTTAAGAAAACTCAGTACAATTTTAAAAGCATTATGTCTCAGTTTATCATTTACACATGTAAACTACAATGTACAGTGGATCTACAAAGACACAAAAAATTTAATAAGACAGAATATTGGTTAAATTGCACTTCAAACATTTCAAAATGTGCATATTTGTTCAGGTTATTAGTGTTTTTCCAAAATGATAGTTTGTTTTAGTGTAAATAGAATAAAATGACATGAAAATGTTTACATTTACAAAGATAAAAATTTGGAGCTGTGAGTATTTCTAGGTTATTATGATAATATTTTACTGATCTGACCCACTGCAGATTAAATTGTTCTGTATGTGGAACCTGAACTAAAATGATTCATATCTTTAGTGTAATTTTTGCATTTCACAAATTCATCCCAGGGGCCAGACTGGACCCTTTGGCGGGCCAGATTTGGCCCCCGGGCTGCATGTTTGACACCTGTGATTTAAGTTTAGCTGCATAATGCTGTTACTTGTCCTCTGCATAAATCATTAGATCTGTCTGTGCTTTCACTGGTCTGTATTTATTTGAGATGCTGTTTGTTTTCAGATCTTATTATGTTTGTAGTCATATTAGTCTCATTCAGTTTGTGTAAAAATCTATTTCTCATTCCTTTCTCTATGTTTTGGAGTCATGGCTCTTGTTTGTAGCTCTCTTCGTGGTTTTCTACCTAAATGATTTTCTCTTAAACCCACAACAGCCGCGGGCTCTTATAAGAACAGCATTAAGAATTAATGTGTTCATCATGACACACCGTCTAAGTGTTGTAGTCCAGGGGCTAAACATGGACTTGACTGCATTACAACTGTGTTCAGCCAAATTGAAACTCACATGATGACTCACTGAAGACAAACTTGTACGTCTTTGGATGTGCTGTTATAATGTCACCTGCCGAGGGACTACAGATGGAAGTTAGCACCACTGCTACAATCTGGCATATTTACAGCTGCAACTGTTGTAGATGTTCATTGACATGCACTGTCGCTAATAAAGAAAGAAAGAAAGAAAAAAAAATAAAGAAAAAAACGGTTTCTTTTATTTATCCCATAAAGACCCACTGCTACCTTTCTTAAGTAATTTATCACCATTTATTCTATTATTATGCTCTGTACTTTGCATTTTTAAGTTAAAAACTGTTTTTTTTTTTCCTGTATTTAATTTATTGATCCTGTAGATGTTCTTAAAAGCTCAGATTAAAGTTGAGGGTTATTATATCAAAAACAGAGAAAACTGAAAAAAGTGACATTTTCAGTAAAATATATCATTAACTGAACATAACCATGAGTTTATGTATATCAGAGGTGTCAAAGTCATTTTAGTTCAGTGAGTAACTGTGATTTGTAGATCACAGTGGATCTACAAATACACAAAGCATTAAATAACAGGGAGAATATTATTAAAATTCCACATACTTCTCTTAAGACATTTCAGATATTCACATTTTTTTTGTAAAAGGCTAGTCTGTAAATGTCAACGTTTTTGGTTAATTTTACTTTTTTTTTACACTAAAACAAAGGGACAAATTTACAGCATTCATTATTTATAGGTTATTATAATAGTATTGTGGCATGTTTGCTGCAGTGCATTATGGGTAGTGGGTATTTTGTTGTAAATGTGTTATTTTTATGTGCAAGAATTCAGCGGGGTTGTTGTGTTAGTACTAGTTTTGACTTTGTATGTGTATGGCAATGTTTATTGGCCTTTTTGTGTATTTTTTTTGTATTTTTGTAATTTCTAAAGTTGCACCCTGAGTGAGAGCCATAGGCAGAGCAATGGCTATCCTGTTGCGATTGTCCTAGTATGTTTCTTCTGACTTGTCAAATTAAAAGTGCAACTTGTGCTCATACCTTCCAAGCTTCCACTTATATGATGGTATGTCACTAGTCTGATCCACTCTGGACTGAAATGATCTGAAATGATTTTAACATCTTGAATTTTACATCTTCAGTGTAATATATGCATGTCATAAATTCATCCCAGGGGCTGGACTGAACCCTTTGGTGGGCTGGATTTGGCCCCTGGGCCGCATGTTTGACACCTGTGATGTATATAGTCTGTATAGTTTTTTTTAGTTTTTTATTACTATTATTATTATCCCGTGAGGCAAGGGGTATTGTTTTTGGTTCGGTTTATTTGTTTCTTTGTTAACACTTTAGCAGCAAAACTATTGGTTCAGTTCATAGCAAATTGGGTTTATAGATTGCCAGTGACCCAGAATAGATGTCAACAAATTTTGAGAAAGGTACATCGAAGTTAAAAAAATTTTGTGATTAAAAAAAAATAATAATAAATCTTCCCATTTACTTATAATGGGTGAAATATGTGCGAGGGGCGGGGTTTGTTGTGCCTGGCACCACTTGTTTTGTTTTGTTTTATTTTATACTGTTTTTTTTTTTTTTGCACTATCCTTATGCATGTACACTTTTTTTCTTGCACTTTATTCTGTTGCTCCATTAAATTCCCCTGTTGTGGGATCGATAAAGTCCAATCTAATCTAATCTAATCTAAACCCAGTGTTTCCATCCACTGTCATTGATCCAACTCCATGGGTTTTACTGGTGAATCAGTGTCGTAGAAGATGACAGTGTTTCCACGGTAACTATGGAGCTTCTGAACGTCCAAATGGGTCATGTCTGATGACCATGAAAAGATGATAAACTGTATTTTACACCAATTATTTACATGGATTGATAGGATTAGTGGATTAAAAGCTATTAACCAGTTTAGATCAGTAGATAGTTTTGGTCGCTGGTGGATGTTTGGCTCTTTATGGTTAAACTTTTGTTTCTTTCTACGCAGATGTGTAACTTTTCAAAGCTTCCTGTCTGTGTGTGTATTAACTATAAAGTAGACATCATTAAAGTGACCAGATAATTATCCTGGTTCTTTTGAAATCAGCTTCACATCCTCTCTGATAGAAGCTTATCATCACTCTTTGGTTGGGAAAAACTTTTGTTGGTGTCTCAGCTTTTTGAAGTCCAACATGCATGACAAACTTTTAGTAAGATCTGCGTAATATAATAATACTAGCACGTTGACCGCTTAGGGAACCACGGGTCATATTAATACCGAAATCTAGGGACTGAAGTTAATAAATGTATCGTTCTTGTTTTCATCACACAGTGTGGTACTGCACTTCCTCAACTGTCATGGGCAACGCAACGTGATTTTAAGACTACTGTATTCCAAAATTACTAAAATCTCCCAAAATATTGGTCCTATCAACTTGCCGAGATGTTTAATGTGGAGATGGGACTATTCCTCAACTGTAAGAACTAGGAGTGTTAGAGAATATCGGTTCTGCAATATATCGCGATATTTCATTTCACAATATTGTATCGATATTAAAAAGTACTGTATCGATATTTTTAGGTATTTATTCAAATGCAGATATTGTGGAGATTCATTTTTGGTTTTTTTGGTTTTCTTTTTGTTTATATTTTATTATTTTACATTATTATTATTATTATTATTATTATTATTATTATTATTATTATTATTATTATTATTATTATTATTATTTAACACTCTTATAAATAATGTTAGTTCCTTTGTTTGGATTGAACTAAAATAATGTTCTGATGTTAGTTCTGAACTAATAGAATATGAACATTTGAACAGGATCTTAAACTGTAATGTCTGTAAAACATAATTAAAGTTTGAACACAGGAACATTTTGTGAAATAGCATTAGATCCTGTTGTGATCAAATAAAATGTGTATAGTATTTGTGCATATTTCTGGTGTAATTCAATTAATCAAGGAAATAATCATTTGAAAAAAAAAGAAACAAAGAAAAAATTGCCTTTTTAACAGTATCATGATATATCATATCGTGATCCTAGTATTGTGATTTGTATCGTATCGCCACATTCTTGCCAATACACAGCCCTAGTAAGAACCAAATTGGCCAGTTGAAAACATCTGAATTTCAACGTCTTCGGTTTCTCACTTTTTTTTTATTTTTTTTGATCAATTTTTTTATTTGTTTTCATTGTGCATCTCAGAAGTACAATACAAAAGAAAAAGAAATGCACATTTTATAATACAAGATTCTGTGGCACACCAAGTATAAACCCCACCCCCCCAGAACCAGTTAAGTTATACTTCTTCCCACCCCTTTTCGGGCATGTAAATGGAATTACTTTGCTTTTCTTCTGACTAAGATTGTTATGATTCTTGATATTTGTATTATGTATGTATGTTTTGCAAGTGCATATATGTTAAATTTCATTGCATGTTCGGAATAAATCACTAAATCACATAAATCACTAAACCAGTGGCGACCCCCACACCAAACCAATCTGGATCTCAGAATACGAAAACCAACTAATAAAGACAAATAAAGACAAATATATGTATATAGATGAAAGAGAATATAACACTGGTCAACAACAAATTTATTGTTTAAGTTTTTGGAGCTGATTTAGGATAATTTTGGTGTGCTGAATCCAAAAATCACATTAATTTTGCTCAATCAGGTCAACTTTCTGAACTATGCTACATATTGGCTTTTTAACATTTTTGCTTACATTTATGGGCATTTTCACATCATATGATACAAAATTCTTTCATTTTTTTTGCAATAAAGGAGTTCTGAAGATTTTACTTTTACCAATTTATGATTAATGTTTTTTTTAATATTACAGGTGAATGAAATGGCTTCGACTAGAAGATCTTGCAAAACTAAGCCTGACATATTCTGCTACATCTGCGGTGAATACACCATTTTACCTAACAGGAATCATATCACAAGTTTCATAAAGTGTCCTTACCAATCTTATTTTGGTATTAAACTTAATGACCAAGACAAAGTTTGGGCGCAGACTGTGAGAAGATCAAATTTTTCAAAATCAAATTAGCCAAAAAACCTGGCCTGATTGAGAAAAACAGATGTCATTTTTGGATTTAGTGGTGCAAAATGGTCCTAATTCAGTTGAAAAAACCTAGACAACTTGCAAAAAACATTTGTTTGTAACCCAGTGTAATTTACAGATATAAACAGAATAGTGATCAGGAAAGTCAGAGACAATTATGTTGCACTAACCATAAAATAAACACCATCCCACATACTAAGCGTTTTTCGACTGGCTGCATGCATCCGGGCCACTGACCTCTGGTTTCTCACTCACTTTCTATACTTCCATGTATTGGTGGGATTAGTGGATCAACACTTATGAAACATTTTAGATCAGTAGATGTTTTGGTGAAAATATACACTCCGTACAAAGGCTCTGTCAGTATAGATCAGTGTTTCTCTACCTTTTTTGAACAAACGCCCCCTTACATCTTCATGAGCCTCCTAGTGCCCCACCCCCAAAAAATTCTTGGGAGGGAGGCCATGTGGGAGCGATGCAGTAGTAACGCAATGGACCAATGGACATACATTTGTTATTGAGATAACATGCTGGACACAACTGATGTTGTGTGGATTTGTTACTGGTATTATTTGTTATAGGTATTATTTGTGCGAACGTGGTATACGATATTTTGTTCACGCTTTCTTATATTCCTCATTTCATAGGTCTTATGTATCTCATTGTTGTGTTTTGTTTTGTTTTTTTTGGAGTTTTGTTTGTTTTGGGTTTTTTTTCTCTCTCTTCTGCCCAGTTTACTCAGTTCTGGTTGTAGTTATTATTGCCACTATACAGGGGTTGGACAAAATAATGGAAACACCTTCACCTCAAGATGATAATGCCCCAATCCATACAGCTAGAATTGTTAAAGAATGGCATGAGGAACATTCTAATGAAGTTGAGCATCTCGTATGGCCGGCACAGTCCCCAGACCTCAACATTATTGAGCATTTATGGTCAGTTTTAGAGATTCAAGTAAGACGTCGATTTCCTCCGCCATCGTCTCTAAAAGAGTTGGAGGGTATTCTAACTGAAGAATGGCTTAAAATTCCTATGGAAACAATTCACAAGTTGTATGAATCAATACCTCGGAGAATTGAGGCGGTAATTGCCGCAAAAGGCGGACCTACACCATATTAAATTATATTTTGTTGATTTTTTAAGGTGTTTCCATTATTTTGTCCAACCCCTGTAATTGTCTCCATGGTTGTTACTGTTTGTATTGTTGATACTTTCTTGTGAGGGTCTTCGCCACCTTCTTCTCTCTTGTTCTCTCCCCTTCTTCTACCCCCACCCCCCATGTCAGGTCCGGCATCGAAATGTGGTTCAACAAAACTCATAATAAACACAGTAGAATATCAAAGGGAACTTCATATACTTTATGAAGTTACCCTTGGCAAAGCAAATTTGTTCAGCACCAAAAGGAACCAGACTACCATTCTGCTGTTTAGGACGCTGGATAAGACACGTGGGGGAAAAAAAAAAAAGTAGTGTGAGATACTCCCTGGTAAAATGTCCAAATAAAAGAGGATACACAAGCAAAGGTGTCAGAAAAATGGGCAGTGATGACTGGGAGTACAGTTGGTGTCGGCTGCTGCCTTATCGGTACAGACAGCTGCCTGTCAGCCAGCTGAGCCCATAAAAGAAAAAAAAAAAAAAAAAAAAAAAAGAGATAACATGCTGGAAAGTCCCAGAACAAGCAAAGTTTCTTAGGAACTACACTGACTACCCCCCCTTCTGCTTCAGCGCCCTCCCTTCTCAGCTTTCTCCTTCCAAATGCCCCCCCGACACTCTCCCACCCCCGCTGACAAACACCAGTATATATGCTACAGGGATGAGTTTGCAGACTGGTTCTACTTTGTTCTGGTGCCTCTTTGATGAAAGTATAAAAGTTTGGATGATACCCACTGATCTGAACATAAAAGTTTGTGACCACTTGATATTTTACGACGCTCATTAAACTCATCACTGCTGTGGTTAGTTAAAGTTCCAGTTAACTGTCTCTGCAATAAGCCAACTAAGACTAATAATTAGGATTCTTTCTTTCTTTCCATGATGCCAACGGTCCCTGTCGAGGATGTTCTTTCACAGAGTGACACTCAAAACAAACAATAAAATGCTTCACAGTGATTTTATACACAAAACACAGCATAAAGTGAGCAGGAAGTGCTCTTTTAAACCATAAAGACCCAAACATTCACTGAAGACCAACAACATCTACTAATCTAAACTGTTTAATACCTGCTGATTCACTAATCCTATCAATACATGTAAATCATTGGTGTAAAAAACAATTATTCATCCTTTAATGGTCATCAGATATGACCCATTTGGACATTCAGAGACTCTGTAGTTACTGTGGAAACACCATCATTTTCTACAACATTGACTCACCAGTAAAACCCATGGAGTTGGATCAGTGACAATGCATGGACACACTGGGTTTAGATTAGATTAGACAATAGATCTTCAAAATTTTATTTCAAGAAATCTTACCAAGATCATTTTCACTTGTCCCACTGGCATATATATTTTTTTGCTTAATTCAAGATTATTATTATTTTATTTGCTTAATTCAAGATTTTTTTTCTTAATTCAAGATTTTTCTTTTTTTTTTTGCTTAAGATTTCTTTTAGCCTAATTCAAGATTTCTCTGCTTAATTCAAGATTTTTTTTTTTCTTAATTCAAGATTGTTTTACTTAATTCAAGATTTTTTTTTTTTTTTAATTTAAGATTTATTTATTTTTTTGCTCAATTCAAGCAAAAAAATCTGCCAGTGGAACAAGTGAAAATGATCTTGGTAAGATTTGATGAAATAAGATTTTCCAGATCTATTGTCTGAAAATAAGTTCTTATATCTCACTGTAAAGTTCCTCTTTAGGTGATTATGTCTTATTTTAAGTGTGATGAGATATTTTAGCTAGAAATGAGAAAAATACAGTTGGTAAGATTTAGATTTTTTTCCAGTGCGACTGTTCATATCTTCAGTGTAATTTTTTTCCTTTACTTTCATCCTGCGGGACGGATCGATACTTTTTGGGTTGCCAGATTTGTCCTGTGTACCGCACGTTTGCCACCCCTAATATGAAACAATAGAAGCTCCTTAAAGTGGAGTGAAGTGGACATTTTTCAAGCTGTCAGAACACAGAATACATAAACGCTTGGACGCACACTCACACACATCAGTCTGGAAATAACACAGTTGAGTTTTACAGTCACACCTGCTTCTTTGGCCCCTGTAATCATCATCTGTCTCTTTGTTGTGGAGCCGCTCCCTCTGCACAAGCCCCGGTGTGACAAGGCTTCTGGAGAAACACCTGGCACTACCTTACTTATGACCAGTAATAACCATCTGTAAAAACAATGACCGTGCCAGGGGTGCAATATTCATCGGTAATGAAGCCGTCCAGGTTTTTTTCTGGCGCTCTCTTCTCTGGAAGTACCACAGCGGAAAAAAAAAAAAAAAAAAAGAATGTAGATAAAGCGTGCTCCTGCTGCTTTTTAATTCTACCTACAAACTACTTTCCATTATCCCTCTTCATGATGCAGAGCACACCATGTGGTTCTGAGATCGATCTGGTTCTCTCAGGCGGACGTTGGTTTCCATTTGTTTTGTCGCAGTCTGAAAATTAACTTCAAGAGATTTGGAACGTTCTTTCATTCAGTAAAAAATTGCAGTGAACCTTTCATTGCCGTTATGTTTGGTGAAAATATATAAACCCTTTATTTTTATAGACTTTCATAGATCATAGATGTACATAATCTTAATATTGTGTCTATACGTATTTTATTCTACCTTTAGGTCTATTCTTATTTTACTTTTAGTGTAACTTTATATTGTATTTTCTCATTTTACTTTTTAATTTTTGCTTTATTCTTATATTCTGAAATAGTTTTTTTAATTCATATTAGTGCTGTCAAATGATTAAAAATTTTAATCAGATTAATCCAGGGTTGCTGTGGATTAATTTTGATTAATCACGATTAAATATAATTCAGTTTTAATCTCTACTAATCGCATCTCATTTTGCATGAGCAAACAGACTCAAAGAAGAAGGGAATATATACGCATTTAATGTGTTTATTAACTAATTTCAAAAGTTTCAACAAAACAACTGTTCCGTCTTGGTTTTTTTTGTCCTCATATTTCCATCCAGAGGACCAACATGTTGTTTAGTGCAGGGCTCTCAAACTCATTTTCTTTCAGGTTCCACGTTCAGCTCGATTTGATCTCAAGTGGGCCGGACCAGGAAAGTAATAATAAAATAACCAATAAATTATGACAACTCCAAATTTTTTATCTTTGTGTTAGTGTAAAAAAAAAACCAACAACAACATTAAATTATGAAAATACTTACTTTTTATAAACTATCCAAACAAGAAAGACGTGAATAACCTGAAAAAACTGAAATTTCTTAAGAAAAATAAGTGCAGTTTTAACAATATTACGACTCAACTTATCATTTCTGCATGTGCATTATGGATTGGATCTACAAAGACACTTAACAGTAACAGGCAGAAAACTGTTAAAATTGTGCTTAATTTTCTTTAGACGTTTCTGGTTGTTCATATTTGTTCAGGTTATTCATATTTTATTGTTACAGGATAGTTTGTAAATGTAAATATTTTCATTATTTAGGCTAATGTTATTTTTTGCACTAAAACAAAGACAAAAAATTTGAAGTTGTCATTATTTATAGGCATAATGTAAAATTTTTTTCACATCAAACCAAGAAGAAAATATGGAGTCATTATTTTTTGTAAGTTATGATGCGATTATTTGACTGTAGATCATATTGGTCTGTATGTGGAACCTGAACTAAAATGACTTCGACAGCCTTGACTGTGAAACTTTTGCACTTTGCAAATTCATCCCAGGGGCCGGATTGGAACCTTTGGTGGGCTGCATTTGGCCCCTGGGCCGCATGTTTTGCCGCTGCGTGGTATTGGCTCGACTCGACTCGGCTTGGCCTTCCATTACAAAAAAGGACCTGGAATCTGGTACCCGGTACTAGTTTTTTGGTATCACCTCCACCGAGGTTCCAAACGATACTAAACCGTGACGTAAAACACTGCAGACCACTGATTGGTCAGATAGTTTTCTCTGTGACCCGCCATTTTACAAAAAACAGATGCAGAAGTGGACAGTAAATATAGCGGTACATTAATCCACATGATAACAGCTCAAAACTACACCATGGTCGGTCGCGGAGACTCAGTCTTTGGTGGTTGACGTAAAAATTCAGACGAGACAACACACAACGAGCGAGTTTTCAGCAACTCTCTGAACAGACGACATGGAAGTAACGCGCCGCATCGCTATGACGTCCAGGTACTGTAAAGTCAGTAGTATCCTGTAATGGAAACGATCTCAGGAATACCGAGTCGAGTTGAGCCGAGCCGAGCCAAGTCGAGCTGGTTCCAGAGACCCCTGGTTTAGTGTCTTCCATCTTTATGGGCTGGTTCTGCTGCCTGTCACTACCAGATCAACTGACCATTTGTTCATGTGTGACGCTAACTCTACTTGGACAAACTGACCCCAAAGTGTCGGCAGAGACATTCACAGTCATTCTGCTGTAGATGAGTTAATTGCATTAAAGGTCCTGAACAGAGAATTCGTTTAAAGTGGATTGCAGCGACACCTTCGGCCGGAATCGGTGGTGTTTTTAAGGGACAAAGACTCAACTTCCCATGATGTATAAAGAACAGAAGCAGTCTATACCTGTGTAGAAGAAAGAGGGACAACTCCAGCTCTGTTTTCATTCCTTTAACTCCCTTAGTTCTATCCATCGGTTCAATGCAGAGGTTTACCAGTGTTTTAACCTGTGCTCTTTCACTCTACCCTTTAACTTTCTTCTTCTTTTTTCTTTCTGTCAGTCCAGCTCTAGTTCCAGTGTCCACCATTACAACAAAATAAATCCAATAAAGCTCTTTCTTTAGGAAAAAGGACAGATCTTACTCCTCACTCGTTCAGCTCACTTTTCACTACTTAAAGGTGGGGTATGAGATCTTAGCAAAACGGTTCGAGCAAGCTACATTTTGAAAATACTCAATTCAAAAGTCCAAACCCCTTTCTTTAGACGTCTCTCCGAAGCCACGCCTCCAGAGTACTGGCATGCACAACGCTTGTTCCTAAGGGTTCACGAGTGCTGCACAAGCAACAATTCGCCGGCTGAGGCTCTGCTCCATCCCCAGCTTGGGCTCCGACGTCGTCTACGGTCCGGCCCGGCCCCAGCTGCGTCTCCGACATCAGCTGAGGTTCCGACTACGGCCCTAGCTCCGGCTTCGACCCCACCTGAGGCTCTGTACCCGGTTCCGGTCCCGTACGGCCCTGCTTCAGGCTCCGACGCCGACTACAGCCCTGGCTGAGGCTCCGGCTAGCATATCCATGCATACCTCATTCAGTCTCCTCTGACACCCCCACTCTTCCAGAACAGCCCTAGTTCAGACCTATCTGACTAATGGTACATTTCCTACTGATTTATGTTAATAACAAAACAGTTTGCCAGGGAACTTTCCATCCTAATATAACTAATATAGCCAAGTTCTGGCTTCATTTCCTGTACAAGCGCTTCCAGCCTCAGGGAACGCATGATTCATGCTCAAAGAGGGGTACGCACAGAGGGGGGAGGGGCAAATGGCAGTTGAGTTTGATAGACATATCACTGTTCAATCATTTCGAGTGGGTGTTCAATATGATTGGATGGTGTTTTTTCAGTCCTGTCCATTCCACAGGTGACTAATTTTTGTGTTAGAGCATTTAATTAATTAGTTGTAATCGGGGTGTGAAGGGGATTTTAAGGAATATAGTAAAAAATGCTCCAGAAAAACACCTCAGACTCCACCTTTAACTGCCGGTCGGTGTGTTGTTGTCATAGTGACATAAGTCTGCCGTAAAGCAGTCCAGTCTTGTCCGACCCGGCCAGGGATGCTGGAAATAGCATTTGGAAATAACCTATTTTGGTGATGATAATCTCATTTTAAACTGCAGACTACGATCAGGTGTATATATAAAAATCAGACTTTTTTAAGATCTCGCAGAAAGTCTGTTCAGCACCTTTAAAACATTTTAATCTGATTAATCATGATAACGGATTAATCCGTGTTAACACATTCATTTTGACAGCCCTAGTTCATATTGTTGAACTGATTGGAGTAGCACTCATAATTTCATTGAACACACTATGATAATAAAGGCTATTCTGACTTTGAAAACTCCATTATCAGTGAACAGGGTTTGGCTGAAGCTGCTCAGAGGTCTGCAGGTCTCAGCGTCTAAAAGTTGACAGCGTGTAAACAGCAGCACTTTGGCACAAAAAAACGCAGCATTAACATGATCACTTTCACAGCATTTGCTTAATTTTTTGGTGGGGTCTAACTTTTCAGCAACAGAGCTCATTTATTTTTGGTGTCTGACTTTTAAATACTGTTTTAAATATTAGATACGGAGGCTCTGGAGAGTTTTCAAAGCAGCATCTTCAATGATAAACTGCATTAATAAAGCACAGACTATAACTATCATCTACTGTTAGATCTTTATTCTTTGTCATAAAAACTAAAATACAATTATACTGGGATTAGATTGAGTTTAAAGGGGTTATATGTAGAATTAATATCCCAAAACCAGAATATGGTCTTGAACACTAAAAAATTAATGCTACATCTCTACAGACTGTATCATTCACTGAATAAAGTTAAACCCACTGCTGACACATATCTGTGTTATGGTGGTCCTAAAAAAACAAAAAAAAACAAACAAACAAACTCATAGTAGCTTATTTTAACAGTCAGTCAAAATAACACAGTGTCTCCATCTTCACCACTGCATCAGCTGATAGTTTACATTATAGCTGTTAGCTTAGCTCTGTTTTAGACAGAAAACAGCCACAGTTAAACCACAAATCACCTCGTTTTCTGTACAGTTTGTGTTTTCAATATCTGCACTAAAAATATGTTTGGACTCGAACAAATAAGGTCAGAACAGTCACAGTTTAGTTTGAACCGTGACTCAATTAAGAGTGAACATAGCAAGTATAATAACGTCACATAATAAACATACATCTTTATAGGCTTCATCTGGGCGCCGCTAGCAATCGTGAGCCCCATGAAAGGTAAACGTTGTGGACCCTTGATAAAATTCAGTATCTTGTCGATCTGTCTGAGTGGAGGGGGGTTGAAGGGTATATACATGGGGTAGGGGCAGCAGTTATATATGTGGGGGTGCGGTTCATAAGTAACGTAAGTAACGCTGGTGTGAAACGAAAGTGAAACTCAACATACTTCCAAAGTCCGACTCCTGGCCTTTATACAGCAGATCTTACACGAAATTTTCACAACTTCTAACCTGTATCCACTGGACCCCCTCCACTGCTCTATAGCCCCCCACAAATGCTGGGTCCTATGAATTTGTCGCATTTACCCCCCCGCCCTTATGGCACCCCAGGTTATTTTAACAGTCACTCAAAATAAGACAGTGTCTCAGTGGAGTACAGTTGGTGTTGGCTGCTGCCTTATCGGTGCAGACAGCTGCCTGTCAGCCAGCTGAGCCCAAAAAAAAAAAAGACAGTGTCTCAATCTTCACCCACTGCATCAGCTGATAGTTTACATTATAACTGTTAGCTTAGCTCTGTTAGCTCAGCTCTGTTTTTAGACAGAAAACAGCCACAGTAAAACCACTAGTCACCTCTGTTTTCTGTACAGTTTGTGTTTTCAGTATCTGTGCTAAAAATTTGTTTGGACTCGAACAAATAAAGGTCAGAACTGTCAGTTTAATCTGAACCCTGACTCAATAACGAGTGAACATAGCAAGTATAACAACCTATAATAAACTATCTAGGCTTCATAATCAAAATAAGACCACCGCTGTTTGCTTTTTTACTGGTTCTCATCCTCAACTCATTATTGGTACTAGTGTTCCTCACCAGCAGAGTAACTCACTACTCCCTCTACTGGTCATATACATTCATGTTTATACGTCAACCTGTGGCTGTGAATAAATTCAATCTACATCTTTAAGCTCTGAGCTGTTTTAGTTTAAAGCAGTGATATTTTGCTTTTTTAAATGGAATTATGCATTTTCAAACATTTTCCTGTGGTCTACATAAACTGTAAATGCTCTGCTTGGGTCTGAATTCTTCATTAATTCAACTCCACAGGTTCATCTTCAACACTATTTCTGAGTAATGACACCAGAAAGGGGGTTTTGAGCGTTGGCCCTTTAAATGCACATGAGCCCACCCCCTCCAGGTTATTGACCTGCTTCTCTGTGCCATTCAGCCACGTGTGTTTGTTAATTCAAACAACAACTGAACATTTTAGGTAATCGGCTCAAAGTTTGGACATATTTTCAGTTTTTACTGCAACCGCTGCTGCTGATAAACAATTATGCCATACTGGGAGAAATGTTTGTCGGAAGCCTTGACCTTATATGTGCAAATGTCGTGATGTAACTAGTTGTAAATGTAACAAATTAAGAAGGAATTGAAACAGTTTGTAGAAACCCATTCTATTTTTGCCAAAATGAATGTAAAGATAACTTTGCAGCCCCTGGAGGGTTCAAATTCAAACTGTATGAACTGTTAGGGTCCAAATACACAAATAAATGACCCAAAGACTAATAAAAGTGGGTTTAGATAAATATGAGCCCTTTAACTGAATGTTCATCGGGGAAGGTAAAACTGTCGTTGTATAAAAACATTCTTATCATATGACTTTTCAATGATGCTCATCCTTATAAGGGAGGTGAACGCTACATTTAGGCAAATATTATCCAATCAGGCTAAAACTAAACAGTAGTTCAGTGGTGTGTATGATGTGTTGACTATGTAACAACTCTGACTAATGGTAAACAAATCATTTCATTGGCTTAAAAAGGCTCTTATATCACATCTGGTATCTGTATTATGACAGTTTTTAAAAGTAAAGATAATGTTGTGGTATGTTTGCCGTATTGCATTGTGGGTATTGGGCATGTTGTTAATTCTGTGTTCTTTTTATGTGCAGGGGTTCAGCAGGGTTGTGCTGTTAGTGTAAATGTGGGGTTAATATGTGTATGGTAATGTTCATTGGCCTTTTTGTGTTTGTTTTTGTTCATCCATGACAGTTATGTTTAACCCAAGGCCAAACACTGAACTTGTCAAAGTAAAAGCTCATCCTGTGCTACTTAAGTTGCACTGTGGTTAAGGTCTTATTGTTTTTATGGCATGTATGGCTTTGTCAAAATTGTACTTCTGTTACAAGAAGTTACCTAAGAAAGCCACAAGATTAAATGTGGAATAACCTATAAATATTGTGTTTATACTTTATATCAATTTAACGGTAAATTGCTGGAATTAAAATCCAGACAACTAGTTTATTTACAGTTAATTGACAGGTTTTCAAAGATAAATCAAATGTTTTTATGTGTGGTATATCATTTTATTACATCAAATATTAATTGATATACAAGTTTTTAAACATAAAATTATGTGATCAACACCAACTAATAACAGCACTTTTCTGCAATTTTAAGCCCTATTTGTTTTATAACAATGTTTGTCCATATTTACAGGTAATTTGATTGTTTTAATACATGAAAATATTCTTTATTAAACATTAAAAAGTCCAAAAAATAAGCAAAATCTCAAGTAAATTTAGGGCAAAAAACTGTATTTTAATTATGGAAAATTACCGTATTTTAATGAGATGGTTATTTTACGTTATTTAACAGTATTTTTTCAGCACCCCTGCTGCCAGAATAATACCGTTTTTTTATGTTGTTTTTTTTTGTTTTTTTTTTTTTTTTTTTTACAGCGTTTGAATTTAATGCTTTTTAAGGCTTTAATTTTCACAAAATCTATTAACCCTTTCATGCACGAATTATGAAAACCTAATCAAATTTTTTTTCCTGAGTGTTTTTATTCCTCTTTACGTATGAAAAAAACAATGAGATTGAAAAATTTCTTCTGAAAAGAAATAAAAATAATAAAAATAAAATAAAAAATAATTCAAAAATACATAAAATAAAAAATAATAATGAAAAACAAAAATTCTTATGAATCTATTTTTCATTAAGCTGCAAAAATGTCCACTCAGCTGGATACCACACGTTAAATTTTTGACGCACAGAAACATGAATTTAGTGATAAATTGTGTGAAAACTATGGGGAGGGCTTGTGATTCTGGCGGTTTATGCTCAGGAGAGATCTACAAATTGTTACCAATTCATGTCAGAAAAGATATGTAGTGTCTTAAAACTTTAATAAAGATATGTGTTAAAAAAAAAAAAAAAAAAAAAAAACAGCGAAAAGAACAACAAAATCCATGAATATACAAGAGAACAGCTAAAGAATAACTGTCCACTATATTTACCAGTATGCATGAAAGGGTTAAATGACTTTTTAATGACCTGTAGAAACCCTGTATAAGGGAGGTAAACCCTACATTTAGGCAAATATTATCCAATCAGGCTAAAACTAAATAGTTGTTCAGTGGTGTGTATGATGTGTTGACTGTGTAACAACTCTAACAGTAAACATATCATTTCATTTACTTAAAAAGGCTCTTATACCACAAAATAAAATGATGAAGTGGACAATTTTAGGTCACTGACAACAAGGAGGGATATGCGTGATGTATATATATCTAAATTTTAACAGGAAAATATCAGCAACTCTTAAAATAAGTACCTTTGCTAGCTGCTGGTCGTGGTAGTCTACATCATATTAACATGGTTCAGTGTTTTTAAGTGTCATAAAAGCCGCTAAAAAAGTAGCAGCTGCAAAAAACAACTGCAACACCATCAAAACAAAGAGTAGCATGATATGAGCCACTTTGAGATGAAGCACCATTATACCAAGCAATTAAACACACACACCACGAACACACTCTGCTGTGTTCACGGTTAAGTGTGAGAGTGGGAAATTTCTGACTTAAATTAAACATCATTGATTAGTTTTTTTTGTAAT
Source organism: Sphaeramia orbicularis (assembly GCF_902148855.1). Lineage (NCBI taxonomy): Eukaryota > Metazoa > Chordata > Actinopteri > Kurtiformes > Apogonidae > Sphaeramia > Sphaeramia orbicularis. The sequence goes on along the minus strand of NC_043962.1, from coordinate 9,507,703 downwards.
ATGTTCTACATCATTTATCAAGGCCCGTAACCAATAGAGCTGCACAAAGTGGTAAATGAGTCATGTTGGTATTACAATTGCAATCTCAAGTTTACCTGCTTTGTAATCCTGACAAAAGCACAGATTACTCATTCAGAAATGTTAAGATCCATGCAAACTTAAGATAGCATTAAAAAACAAAGACATGAGCTTAAAGACTTTCATTTTTGCATGTTATTCACCATACCTCCCTCTGCTCTGTCATTGAATTAAAAATATTATTTCTGCAGTTTCATTATAAAAACTCCTAAATCTGTGGATGGTGTGTGGAGAACTACAACAAATACTGGGTTATGAGATTCCAGTGTGCTGTGATGTTCTGTATTTGAGTAACTTGTCTGATGGGAATGTAGTGGGAAACAACATATACTTGGTTAAGATGCTTTTAGTGGCTTGGAAAAACATTATTACAACAAAACTGGGTAAAGACAGAACCACCAAAAAAAGGGCCGATGGATCGCAATTACTGAAGGAATGTATACAATAAAAATAATAACTCAAAAACTGCAACTACAAGAAGCACAAATAATGGAATAAATGGAAGATTTGTTTGTTGTTGTTTTTTTTGTTGTTTTTAGTGACTATGTGTTTATAAAATTTCAACAAAACCTAAAGTGGAACAAATCTCCTGAGGCTGGATGTTTAATCTGCAGCTTTTTGTGATTTTATATCAAATAGAATGATTGTGAATGTATTTGTACAGCCCACATGAATAAATCAACAGATTGAAATAAACTGAAATCAAATATTTCATCACGATAAACTCTCCATTATAAATCATGTAGGGATTAACCCTATAACACCAAACGTATCACATTTGAAACATGAGTTTTGAAGCCCTCTACATGATCACTGGGATATTTTTGTTCTTCAAAAACCTGATGTATACAATTAGATACATGCAATACACAGATCATTCACCAGGGGGAGGAATTCATCCACCAGAGGCCTTTCCAGTGACACTACAAGATTAAATTAATGAGAAAGGAGTAATAACTGACAATTTTGAAATGGAATTACCAATATGTTAGACATGCTTGTGTTATATTATGTTTTTGTTTGTTCAAAAATAACAATATTTCAGCATTGGGACCCAATGTATCAAATATGATACAAAATTGAAACTCATACATGGAAATTGATGTTTGAGACTTTTGTTGTTGTTGTTGTTGTTCAGAAGGACCAATAAAGGCTCCAGTGTCAAAGAAATGGAATTTTCTGTCAATGATGTAATGGTTCAGGCTTCACTGGGTTAAAGAAATGCATGAAAAAAGTTGCTATTAAAGTCTCTGGTGTGTGTTTTGTGGCCGTTTCATTGACTTAGAATCATAACAAACACACAACTGTTACCTGTTAATCATATGTTCTGTATATGGTTGTATTTATCACCAAATCCCTCTTTTCATCTGTTTTATTTGTATAAAGTATATGATTATACAATAACATTTTAACATAAAAACTCATTAATAAAAGTTGAATTTAAAATTATTTTGTTGATTATGCGGAGGAAAGTTTAACTACAGACATAAATGAAACTTACTTCAGTATTACACAGCCGGTGCCAGTGGGGGGCGCTGTCCAGAACACTTGTATCCTGGTGCGTCTCCGGGGCGTGCTCTCCGTCACTGCCGGGGGGCAGTTGGTCATGAACTGTGTGTCATCTTCATCGATGATCTGGAAACGACAGAGCACAAATGGTACCAAAAATCAATTTCAAATATTATATGATACATTAAAGCAAAGATGGTTACATTCAGACAGCAGGTCTTAATAGACCATCCATTATCTTCAGCTTTATCCGGGCTGGGTCGCGGGGGTAACAGTCTGAGCAGGGATGCCCAGACTTCCCTCTCCCCAGACACCTCCTCCAGCTCTTCCGGGCGGACCCTAAGGTGTTCCCAGGCCAGCCAAGAGAAAATCATCTTAATAGACAATTTGTATTTTTTGGTGAAATATGATTTTTTTTTGTGTGCTTGTTCAAATTACACATTAAATGCGACTTCTATCAGTTTTGAGTATGAACTGAATCCGACCCTGAAGTGTCCCACATGCACAAAAAAGGTCCTGATGTAATATGTGACCACGCAGACATGTACTGTGTTTATGGAACTAACACTCCTGGGACGCAGAATTATGACATCTGTCGCATTTCAATGACGTAAAGGACATACATTTCATCACCCATACACCTTCTCTGTTTAGTTGTATGTAAGTATGAAGGAAGAAGGTGAATATATAGGCTAATGCCCTTGTGATCATCCTATGTCTATTTGTTTTTGTTTATTTGTTTGTTTATTTTAATGATGCCCGTCATCATTATTTATATTTTTAATTTTTAGACATAGCATATGAGTGATGTACTAATGTTGGCTATTTTATGTATTGTTTCTGTCACCTGCCTAAGGACTGCAGATGAAAAGTATACTGTATTGTTATTGTTATTGCTTGAATTACATCACATTTCAAAGGCTGATCCGGATCTGATCCAGAAGGCGGATTTTATCTCAATTTATTTAAAAAATGGGGGTGCCCTTACTTTTTGGCCTACTGTGCCTTTAATATTAAAGGTAGAAATTTCTGACAAGCGCCATCGTGTAGCTCAGTCAGTTCCGCATCGGGAGTATGCCACCGGATTTCATGTAGCTTTAATACTTAAGGAGCTAGATCCAGAAGAAAACCGCCATTACGAGAAATGTGATTTTCGTGAATAACTACTGAACTAATAAGGATATAATTATGAATCCAGTTGCTAACGGTATGTTTTCATGGTCAAGGAATCTTAAAATATAGGTAAAATAAATATGGGACTAATATTTATGGTGGAAATCACAATATGGGGGAATTGTGCAAATCTCATGCAATTTGACTCAGGGATTTACAATGGGGTGTTCTATCAAATGGCAAAGACTGATCCAGATCTTTCAAAAAGTTATGGACAGATTTGGATGAAAATTTCAGGAAATATTGATACTGGCACAAGGAAGAAATGATTAAATTTTGGTGGTGATCGGGGGGGGGGGCACTGATCTGCCTTGGCGGAGGTCTGCGCTCTCAGAGTGCTTTTCTAGTTATTATATATTACCCCTCTATCCCATACTAAATTAAAAAGTGATTGGGTTTCCTGGTGTGTCCACACATACCGTGACATGTTTCTTCTTCTTCTTCACTTGTTGTAATGTACATCAACATCTGTTTTTTTAATTCACCTGACTCTAGTTGCGAAAAAAAGGTTTTTCCATTGCAGTTTTGCGTGATGTAACATTTGCACTATGCCTGAAAAACCACCTCTTGCCAGCGCAAAAACTTTTAATCGAAAAATTAGACTTTCGGTGAAATTGTCGTTTTATGCGCAAGTTCTAGTTGCACAATTTGAGGGTCAGTAGAAAAGTGACTAATGTCCCTTAAAAGCATCTCAAAGCAGAATCTGTGTAGTAAAACAACACTCGTCAAATATGTGACTGATGCTTGGATGTTTAATCCAAATTAAAGTTTTTTTTTCTTTATTGAGTCAGAGAACTGCTACAAACTAAATCACAGAGCTGCCAAAAGCAAAGTTGTGTGACAAGCCCAAAGTCCCTCCGTCAGGTTCCGTGTATGAAAACAGTGTTGTGTATTCAGGACGTACAGAGCTCAGTCCCTTCGGTATTTGGACCTTGTCATAAATTTTAAAGACTAAACACACACACAAACTGCGGCTGACAGACACAAACACAGACGCATTGGCCTCCGACCTTGTAGCTAGTCTTCTCCAGCTGCTCCGGCTCAACAGTAACAATGACCTAACACCCTGAACGTCCTCAGAGGACATCGACAAAGCAGGAAAAGTCGCAGGTCTTTTTTCTTTCTTTTGCAAACACGCATGCAAATACAGCGACACACATTGCAAACATACCAACAAGGAGGTGGACTTAAAAAGCGCACATGTGAACCCAGCGCACACACACAGTTTCCCATGACTCCCTATTCACAGTTTAGTTTACTTTGTGCCACCAAGACGGCAGCTCTGTCAGTCAAAGGCAGAAACAAACAACCGGCTAAAAGGCATGAGAAGAAAAAAGAGAGAAAGAGACGCAGAGCAGGGAGCGAGACATGAAAGACAGAAAGACCGAAAACAAGAAAGAGAAACATAAAAGCAGGAAAACAGAGACGGTTACTGGAGAGAGGGGAATACGGAGGTAGATGAGGACTAACATGTTAAATGGAAACAGAAACAGCTGAAGGATCATGGGTAAATGAAGAGCTGCTGTCGAGACATGAGACGAAGACAGGTTTACTGTGATGACACTGACCTCAACTGCACAATAATAACAACAACAATAATAATAATAATAATAATAATAATAATAATAATAATCTGGGGCGCCATAAAGGGGGATAAACATGACAAATTCATGGGGTCCAGCATTCCCAGGGGGCCCAGTGGATACAGGTTGGAAACAGAGGCGATTTCTCATAGACTGCAAGGGAAACTCAGCTTCCCCTAAAATTATGAAAATTAAATGGTCAAATATGTTCGGTTCTGTTGACATTTCATTGACTACAAATGTGTTAGAACACGTTCATCTCACAGACGAGTTTGTTCAGAATCAGCTTTATCACAAATCAACAGATTCGATGTTGTTCACTTCTCCTCCATTCCCATTTCACTGTTTTCTCCTCCATCTCTGCTCAGTGCATTTGTCCGCAGACTCTGGGCGTCCATGCACTTCAATGGGACTGAGTGGAACAGTTTTTTTCATTGCCTCAGAACTGGACGGTAATTGGATAAATGCCACGATGTTGTCCCACCCCCAGACGCTCAGCGTCTCTGGGTGTGAATGGAGCTGTGGGCGGAGCTTGGCCGGGCTGGATGCAAGGCTTCCACGTGCTGATTGGAGGATCAGTTGAAAGGCTGAATCCCATTTGATTGACAGCTATTTTCAGATCTGCTCCTTCACTGACAGAGTTCAGTTTAATACCGTCGCACATTCTGCTGTGAAATCGAGTGAGAAACCACTACGAAATTACTTGTTCATTTCTTGCACTGTAAATAAAACACACTCATTGTACTTACTTGTTTCAATTTAACATAATTTCAACATTTTCTTGTTTAGTTGGTACGATAAGGTCACTGACCATTTTCTTAAAAAGGAACGGAGGGACAAATTTATGTTTAAATAACTTGACTTTTTTTTTTTTTTAATGTAAGCCGACAATGAGCTTCCCCTCTCTGAAAGACGAGCAGCCGCCACTGGTTGAAAGTTGTGAAAATTTCAAAGTCCAAAGTTAAGTTTCACCTTCAGTTTCACGCCAACTATGGTAGTTATGGCCAGTGGTGTAGTCCAGGGTATACAACTGTATATGGAGTATATCCACTTATTTTTCAGTCAGCATTGTGTATACCCACTTCTAAATCCCCCTGATGTGCACCATTCAGTAGTATCTGAGCCAAATTGCCCATTTTTTCCCCTCAAACGGTGAAACCATGACCCATCCTACTCTGCCTCTAACTGGCTAGTACTTGGTAGCTTCACTGATTAGACAGGTTAACTTTAGGCATGAGGACTGATGAGCCAATCAGAGGCAGACGTAGGTAAGGTTATGCTAAGGAAAATATTGCTAACTAGCGCTGGCCACCTCTGGAACCTGATTGGACACTTCCTCAGGTGCCAGTGCCACCTCAGTTGATTGACAGGTCAATGCACGTCTCATTGAAAGATGAGCAATTATTGGAAATGCACACACCCCCACAGATATACCCCCCACCCCACCCCACAAACAAACAAACTGACAAACTTAAATGAAAACATAACCTCTGCTGTTCCTTGGTGGAGATAATAAATGGTGAAAAATAATTTAAGAAAGGTTAAATACAGAGAAAAATTAATTTGGGAACTGACACAAAAATAGCACTGGGTCTTTATGGGTTAACATCCTCGTCTTACATTGCGTCCCATCGTCAGGACAACTAAATCCCAAATCATGCTCCAAATGGAGACGGTAAAGTCCAATCTCAAGAGGCAGTCATCTGTGCATGTTCAGTTTTAGTCAACTCCAAGTCATGTGGCATGAGTGCACACACACACAAACACACACACACAGTCGCAGTATTTTTGATTTGTCATTTCTCCAGCCACATGAAAAACAAGTCGGGGACATTAACATTTCAAGCCAGATTGTTTCATGACTTGTGACAGGGAATGTGCGAGTGACGGAAGGACAGACAGAGGAGAGGAAGTGTGGGAAGAAGAAGACGACTGGCAAAGGAGCGTTTGTTTTCTCTGCAGAGGCTGGCATGTCTGTGTGTGTCCACAGTTTGTCTAGCTCCGTCTCTGTCTCTGTGTTTCTGTTGAGATGGTAAACACAGATGCTTCAGAGTGGCTGCACAAGCAAATGCAGAGTCCTGTTCAAACACACACACACACACACATACACACAAACACAAAGACAGACAGATAGACAGACAGACAAGGCAAACCCAGGCTTTGAGCAGACACAGGAATCCCTGGCGAAACCTGACAATAAGAATGATATTAGCGTGCATGTGTGTGTATATGTATGTGTGTGTGCGTGTGTGTGTTTATTAGAGCGAGCGCATGCATTGCAGGTTGTTAATTAAATGCAAAGCAGTTACAAAGGCCTGAATACAGTTAAAACCTCTGGGACTCAAATGTGGAGATGAAACTTTTTCGGAAGGAGAGAAGAAGAAGAAGAAGAAAAAAAAAAAAAAACACAGCCTGACAGATAGATTGAAATGTCACGTCAACACTTGAAGATGAGCTTATTTCAGAAAGTAACAAAGTTCTCTTGTCTCGATGAAGACCTCGGAGGCGCCGACATTTTGCCTTGAGCTTTCCATCAATCAAAGCTGTGCTATTACTGCATAATACCGCTGAGATCTGGGGGCTATCACCAATATTGCATCATATTACATTTTGTGTCTGAGCTACCAAACCAAGGAAGTGGTGTCACATATCCAAACAGCTCCTCTGTAAAAAAAAAAAAAAAAAAAAAAAAAAGACTAACTGTGTCTGTATAGGTTTATTTTCTCACAAATGGAGCCAATCCTGTGGCTTTTGGCGTTCAATTACACAAAACAACATTGGAGAAGAGGGAGCGTATTGTTCACTGGGGCTGATGAATCAAAAAATGACCCCAAAAGCTCTGGGTTTTTTTACAGGTATCTGCAATTTTTTAATGTTACGGTGCTTTGTAGAGATCATTCAAAAGGAATTTCAAAAGGTTGCATTACCTTTAAACCTCTATCGGGCAAGTGACTATTTTTGGTCATTTCCGCACTCATTACAAGACAGTGACAGCAACAGTTCCAGTGAGTCAACAATCTCAGGTCCAATGTGGTCTCCAGGGTCTGTAAGGTCCACCTCTGCATGAACAGTGAGTGGACCTGCTTTGTGAGGAACCAGGAAGTAGTGTGGTTTTTTTACCTCCGCCAAGAGGTTATGTTTTTGCCAGGGTTTGTTTGTTGGTTAGTTAGCAACATAACTGAAAAAATTATGGACGGATTTTGATGAAATTTTCAGGAAATGTCCGAAATGGGACGAGTAACAAATGATTAGATTTTGGGAATGATCCAGATCACTGTCTGGATCCAGGAGTTTTTAAAAGGATTCTTTATCATTAGGAGATAGGGATATTTTTTTGGAAGGTGTTACCTGTATGTCATGTTCTTATGTGCTTTTCTACTAAATGCATATATACTGGTTGTTAATAAATTGGATTTATTGTATCATTCAACTAATATATTTGTTATTTTTATATACTGGCAAAACACACGAAATAGAGGAAAACACAATAAAAAAGACGATATTAATGCTAAGGGTCTAAGTCCAAAGTCCAGGTATTATTTTTAGTAGATCACAGCATAGGAGACTGAGCTGCTTTAGTGAAGGTCTGCGCTCTGAGTACTTTTCTAGTTTCAGCCTGTTTTAATTTTAGTTTTAGTCCAGACTTTGTGCCAAACTCATTTTAGTCTTTATTAGTTTTAGTCACGTTTACAGTTTTTCATCTAGTCAAGTTTTAGTCCACTAAAACTCTGACCATTTTAGTTGTATTTTAGTCAGAATAATACATGACTATCTTTGTCTAGTTGTAGGCGACGAAAACTGATGACATTTTAGTCTTGTTTTAGTCAATGAAAATTGTATTTTAGTCTCAATTAGTCTTGCAGTTCTGTTTAATCTGGTCAATATAGTCTTGACAAAACCAACATTTTCTTTTAGTTAAACCCATTTTAGTTCAAACAAGGTTATCTTATCATTCTTATGGACTCAGAAATATATTATATGCTGTCAATTACCATATCTGTATGAATATTCATGAGGGCAAGTTTAGAGAGTCTTTGGTCGGTCACTGTACTGCACAAATAGCCTCCGTCTGGAGAAGCCTTAATGGTCCGCATATTTCTGTCCGAATCCAAACCGTGCCTGACGCATCTGCTTTCGAACCCAGCCCAACCTGTCAGGTCCCATCTGGCTTCGGGTTGCAGTACTCTACCGTGCAGACCTGGACCGGGAGCAGGTCTTTATGGACCCTGGATGTTTGGAACATGAGACGGAAGGTGAACCATCCAGACTTCAGGTGCGAACTGGAGGAGGTAAACCGCCTGGGTGCAAAACGTCTGGTAACCTGCAGACCTCACAGTTTCAGACACACCTGCAGTAACGCAGCTAAAGATTATAACATCCATTCGTCTCGTCTCGTTAATGAAAATGAGACATTTTTTGTTTTGTAAACTACATTTAGTGTCATTTTTATAAGTCAACAATATTGCATTACACATTTAATTATAGTTATCGTCACATGACCACCATTTTTATTACGTCTTGTCTCGTTTTCCTCATGCGATAAAGATTTGTTGACGAAGATATTTCGTCATAATTTTCGTTGACGAAAGCAACACTACCATGAAGTAATGGTACTAGTGTAAGGAATGATGTTCAAAGGGATCATGTGGATGTGGACAGAGGTCTGGATCAGCACTTATAGTGGTCCAATGTTCTAAAAGTGATGTTCTAATATTTTCATCATACATGTGCTTTTCGTGTATTTTTTATATTTACTTCTTGGAATTTTTTCGCCACTTACAAACAAGGAACCAAATATGATAACCTCACTGACCTTGATTTTCTGCATAAGCATAAAAAAAATGTAGAAAATTTTCACAAAAGTACTAAAGTCTTATTTTGTTCTACACACTAAGGTTGAAATGTTGAATTTCAAAGTATTTCTATGAGTGAACTATAAAGGGTTAAAAACAAGACAGGCTGTGGTCTTCTGTCGTTGACAATGGACACACACACACAAAAAAAGTCCTGTCTGTACTTATTCAAGCTCTTTCTCCCAGACTGCTGTGTCCTTCTCCAGTCTCTGTTTGTCTTGGGCTAAAGCTGTGACGTTATCTGGGGTTTAGTGGGAAAAGCTCTGACAGACGAATCTGTCACCTTGACTGAAGTGCAGACTCAGGGAACTCACTAAATGGTACACCCAGGTAAAAGGAGGGTCTTCAACATACTATGGATGTTTATAAGCCCTCAGTATTTGGTTTTAGGGAAAAAAATGGGTTTTTACCAAATATGGATAAACGTATCCTATTAAGCCTTTGTCCAGCAAGTGACTATTTTTGGTAATTTCCACATAGATTACAAGACAGCAATAGTTACAGTGAGGACAGTGAGTCAATAATCTCGGGTTAAATGTGGTCTACAGCAGTCTTTCTCACGTGGGGTACATATATTACCCCCCCATATATAAATATATATACCCCCAAATAAATCTACTTATAAACTACAACTTCACATTAACCAATATAGGCCCAGTGCTGCTTTTGTGACGGTTCCCAAATGAATGTTTTCTCTATTTTTAACATTTCTTAAGTCATTTATCACCATTTACTCTAATATTATTCTCTGTATTTTGCATTTTTAAGTGAAAATACAGTATTTTGCTACATTTAATTTACTGATTATGTAGATGTTCACTCAAGCTCAGATTAAAGTTCAGGGTTATTATATCAAAAACCGAGGAAACTGAAGAAAGATACATTTTTCTGCCAAATCTATCATTAACTGAACATAAACCCAGTGAGTCCATCCACTGTCATTGATCCAACTCCATGGGTTTTTCTGAAGGGTTCAAATTCAAACTTTTTGAACTATTAGGGTCCAAATATCTAAATAAATGAACCAAAGACTAAAAATAAGTGGGTTTAGCAAAATACGACCCCTTTAAGTGATTTATCACCATTTATTCGAATATTATCCACTGTATTTTTCATTTCCACTGTAAATCATGTATTTTCCTATATTTAGTTTCACATATTTGACTTAGATGTTCATGAAAACTCAGTTAATTCAAAGGTTCTTATGTCAAAACAGAGAAAACCGAAGAAAAAGTGACTTTTTCGGCAAAGATATCATTAAGTGAACATAAACTCAGTGTGTCCATCCATAATGCTTCCACCTCTGTCGCTGACATTTACAGCTGATTTCTATTGCAGCACAGATAATGGGAATTCACTTCAGTAGACTGTTTTTATTCTACCTATAGTTAGAATGTTCTTTGCATATGATGTGAGGCTCAGTCAACCTTGTATTTGCTGGTTGAAATGTGCCTCCAACACATTATTTTTACTTTTTTACCTGTTCCATTTACTTTGTTACAGTAAAAAAGTTGAATGTAGGAATGGAGTCGAACCCATGAAGACCCAGTGCTACTTTTGTGGCAGTTCCCAAATTAATTTTTCTCTCCATTTAACCTTTCTTAAAAGATTTATTATAGTATTCTCCTCTGTATATAGATTTTTCCTAGTGACAATTAAGCATTTTCCTATATTTAATTCACAGATCATGTCGATGTTCAAAAAAGCTCAGATTAAAGTTGAAGGTTATTATATCACAAACAGACAAAACTGAAGAAAAAGTGACTTTTTCTGTAAAATCTTTCATTCACTGAACATAAACCCAGTGTGTCCATCCACTGTCACTGATCCAACTCCATGGGTTTTTCTGAAGGGTTCAAATTCAAACTTTTTGAACTATTAGGGTCCAAATACCTAAATAAATGAACCAAAGACTAATAAAAGTGGGTTTAGCAAAATACGACCCCTTTAAGTGATTTATCACCATTTATTCTAATATTATCCACTATATTTTTCATTTTCACTGTAAATCATGTATTTTCCTATATTTAGTTTCACATATTTGACTTAGATGTTCATGAAAACTCAGTTAATTCAAAGGTTATTATATCAAAACAGAGAAAACTGAAGAAAAAGTAACTTTTTCTGTAAAAATCTTTCATTAACTGAATGGATGGACAACCCAGTGTGTCCATCCACTGTCATTGATCCAACTCCATGGGTTTTACTGGTGAATCAATGTTGTAGAAAATGATGGTGTTTCCATGGTAACTATGGAGCCTCTGAACGTCCAAATGGGTAATATCTGATGACCATGAAAAGATGACAAACTGTATTTTACACCAATTATTTATATGTACTGATAGGATTAATGGATCAACGGGTATTTAACAGTTTAGATCAGTAGATGTTTGGGTCTTTATGGGTTAAACATCAGGTTCAGTTTTGACTAAAGACTCTTCAGTGTTACAAGTTCACGTCAACAGTTTAACTTCAAAATGACCCGAGACTGAATGTTTGGGCCAATGTTTTTCTGAAGCAGTAAACATAACCATTATGGACGTGTGCATGTGTGTATTTACAGTGTGTGTGTGTGTGTGTGTGTGTGTGTGTGTGTGTGTGTGTGTGTGTGTGTGTGTGTGTGTGCATGTGTTTTGCATTCTGCTTTTGCCCACTCAGTTTGGTTAGGCTATTGTCAATGAGAAGGTGCATGAATAAACTCCTGTTCAGACCAAGGTTGAGTTACTGAGCTGTTGACACCGCCATGGTCACTGTCAATCGCTTCAGTGGTGACATTTTCATCCAACACTGTTATTGAGTTCTTTTTTTCTTTTAAGTAATTTATCTCAGCCTATTGCACAGCCTTGTATATTGTGCCCCAATTTCACAAAGAACTGTTTATTTAACCCATACAGACCCAGTGCTACTTTTGTGACAGTGTCCAAATGAATTTTTCTCCAGATTTAACCTTTCTGAAGAGATTTATCACCATTTATTATAATATTATCCTCTATATATTACATTTTTTCCAGTGAAAATCAGGTATTTTCCTATATTCATTTACTGATCATGTACTTTAAACCTCACACTGAGCTTAGATTTGAGGGTTATTATATCAAAAACAGAGAAAATTTGTGTCAGTTCTCAAATAAATTTTTCTCTATACTGTATTTAACCTTTAAGTGATTTTTCACTTATTGTAATATCATCCTCCTTTTTGTTCATTTTTTCAGTGTAAATCATGCATTTTCCTCGATTTAATTCACTGATCATGTAGATGTTCATTAAAGCTCAGAGCAAATTCAAAGGTTATAATATTTGAAACAGAGAAAACTGAAGAAAAAGTGTCCTTTTCAGTAAAATCTATCATTAACTGAACATAAACCCAGTGTGTCCATCCACTGTCATTGACCCAACTCCATGGGTTTTACTGGTGAATCAATGTTGTAAAAGATAACGGTGTTTCCATGGTAACTTCGGAGTCTCTGAATGTCCAAATGGGTCATATCTGATGACCATGAAAAGATGACAAACTGTATTTTACACCAATTATTTACATGTATAGATACAATTAATGGATAAACAGGTATTATACATGTTAGATCAGTAGATGCTTTATGGGTTAATCATCTACTGGATATGAAACTTGTCATGTCTACATTCAAAAATGGAAAAGTTCAACATCCTCATCTAGTCACCTTCCACCGTCCCAACCAATCCTCAGTCTTTTTGAGCGTAACTTTTTACAGATCAATAAGTAATTAAAGCGTTTGAGCCGTAGTCTCACATAGCCAAACCAATCTGCACACTTAATTTTAGCACCGTGCCAGTCCTGGGTGACGCGTCGCCAAGGGGGCAGGAAAGTGTCCTTGCAAAGACTGTTGGAGGGAACTTGTTCTGGAGGAGCACATGCACTGGAAAAAAATCCAAATCATACCAAGTGTATTTTTTTACATTTCTAGTCAAAATATCTCATCACACTTAAAATAAGACATAATTACCTAAAGAGTAACTTTTCGGTGAGATATAAGAACTGATTTTTAGACAATAGATCTGGAAAATTTTATTTCAAGAAATCTAACCAAGAGAATTTTCACTTGATCCATTGGCAGATTTTTTTGCTTGAATTACATAGTCACTTAATCAAGTGGAGAATTAAGCAAAAAATAAATAAATAAAATCTTAAATTAAGCAGAAAAAAAAAAAAAATCTTGAATTACGAAAAAAAAATCTTACATTAAGCAAAAAAACAAAAAATCTTGATTTAACCCTTTCATGCATGAATTATGAGAACCTTAGTCAAGAATTTTTTTTCTGGAGTGTTTTCATACCTCCTTAGGCATAAAAAAAAAAAATTGCGATCGAGTTTTTTTTTTTCATGAGTTACAAAAATGTCCATGCATTTAATTTTTTAAGTAAAGAAATATGTATTTAAAACCCAATATCAGAAAGTAAAATGAAAACAATGAAATAAAAACATTTTTAAGGCTCCTAATTTGATGTTTTCTCACATTTTAACATATTCTAATGCTAGTTATTACCTCATGTAATATGCAAAAAACAACTCTTTTTGTCTAACAAATAACAACTGATTTACACTTAAACATATTACTGCAGGTCAGGTATATCAAGAACAGCAAAGTTACAGTAATGGTATGAACTGCAGTGTATTATTGGATGTTGCGTAAGTGTCCACTCTGTTGGCTCATATGGAACTAAAACAACAAAACCTATGAATATACAAGAGAGCAGCTGGAGAAGAACTGTCCACTGGAGTGACCACAATGCATGAAAGGGTTAAGCAAAAGAAAATCTGCCAATGGAACAAGTGAAAAGGATTTGGATATTTTCAGTGTGCACATGAGGAGGTGAGCTCTGGGGTTAAGAACAGCATATTACTGTAAACAAGACACATAAAGAAGGTATGAAGACTGAAGAAAGAAGGTCTTTTGACTCTGTGGAATGCAGTTATCAGTTCAGAATTATTTTTCTTTTGCTTTGTGCAGCTAAAGCTGGGTGATACAACCAAAAGATTAAATTTTATATCTTATAGACATAACAAATTAATCAGGAATTAAAACAGGTTGTAGATATCCACTTGATTTTTGCCAAAATGAATGTAAAGATAGCTTTGCAGCACCTGGAGGGTTCAAATTCAAACTGTATGAACTATTAGGGTCCAAATACACAAATAAATGAACCAAAGACTAATAAAAGTGGGTTTAGGTAAATATGAGCCCTTTCAATGAGTTTTCATGAACATCTACATCAAATATATGAAATTAAACACAGCAAAACACATGATTTATAGTGAAAATGTAAAATACAGACGATATTATAATAAATGGTGATAAATCACTTCAGGTTAATTCGAGAGAGAAATTTGTGTGTGAACTGACACTAAAGTAGCACTGGGTCTTTATGGGTTAAAGGAGTGATATTTTACTTTTTTAGATGGAATTATACATTTTCCAACATTTCTCTGTGGTCTACATAAACTGTAAATGCTCTGTTTGGGTCTGAATTCTTCATTAATTCAACTCCACGGGTCCATCTTCAACCCTATTTCTGAGTAATGACACCAGAAAGGTGCTTTTGAGCGCTGGCCCTTTAAATGTACATGAGCCACTTCAGGCCCCGCCCCCTCCAGGTTGTTGACTGTGCTGCTCTGTCCCATTCAACCAACAACTGAACATTTTAGGTAATCTGCGTGTTCTAACACCTTTGTAGTCAATGAAATGTCAACACAACCGAATAAATTTAACCATTTAATTTTCGTAATTTTAGGGGAAGCCGAGTTTCCCTTGCAGTCTGTGAGAAATCGCCACTGTGTCCACTGTAGTGACCACAATACATGAAAGGGTTAAATACAGCAAAATACAAGATTTACAATGAAAATGTGAAATACAGGTGATAATATTATAATAAATGGTGATGAATCACTTAAGGTTAATTAGAGAGAGAAATTTATGTGGGAACTGACATAAAAGTAGTACATGGTCTTTCTGGGTTAAAAACTCACCATCAGTGCAGAGTACAAGACTGTTTATGCAAAACTCAAGCATCGGAGTGGCCCAGGCTGTCATAAATAATAAGTAAACATATAAACTGTTCTCTGGCTAAAAGTTGAAGCTCCTTGAAATGAACAGGAGCAGAGCTGTCCTTGTTAACTCCAGTGAATCCGAAAACACAGACGGCTCCTGCAGCATTTCTCTAGCTTTGGGTACTTAGAGAGGCAATAATTACTTTAGGATGACATTAGAGTGTGATTATACTACATATCGGCTCACCATCATTCCAACCCTGCACACATCCTTTTCTTTAAAGCCCTCTAAGCTCTGCGTGGCTTATGTAATTGCCTCTATCTGAAACCTATGACTTAGCTGTGGCACTTTAAACTGATTGGGTTTGTTTATCCCCAGCTAAACTCGAAACCTTAGATAAATCTGAGCAAAAAAAAAAAAAAAGATGATAATATCTCATGTCTGCTCATCTCTTCCCTTATCCAAACAAGCTCGGTTTGTCTCCCTGAGCAATAACACGTTGCTGGCCTAGATAAATATGACCCATGTTCCACATTAATGCAAGGAGGGCTGGGAAAAACACACACTCATCTATACCCACATGCCCATTTGGGGAGTATACATACAAGCACAAAGACACACTTTCCGAGCAGAGAATGACTTGCGGGCTCAGTGGGATATTAAGTCTGATGCACATTCTCTGAGGTCTGACACATCAAGACAGAAGCCCTTTAATGATACTAATGAGGACATAGAACAGATTATTGCTTAACGAAAAGCAACAAAGAAACAATAAACTTCGACTCTCGGTTGTGGCGTTTTAGTGAAACAGCAGGCGGGCACATTCCAGGACAGATGCCAAAAAAAGAGCCCAGCACCAGAGAGCAAGGAGAGGGAATAACCGCACGGAAAACCACAAACTGTGTTCATCTGGCTCCTCATCCACTGCACAATAACAATCATGACATTGCAAAACCGGCTCTATAATTAACTTGTGGAAAATAAACTGTCAGGAATATGAATTATTGTCTAAACTTCATTTTGCGTAAGTATTATGATGTAAAAAATAAATAAAGAAAGAAATGAAGCTGAGTTTGATGGATTGAGGTCATTTAGATAAAAAGCCAGACTCACTGTCATGCCGTGTCTTCTTTTATCGACCTGTTAGTATAGCTGAGACATGAGAGACGATGAAAAAAAAAAAAAAATCACTGTAAAAGGAACTTGTGTTGGAACATAAATCCAAATTATAGACTTTATTAACCCTTAGGGGTCCACGGTCACAGGCCCCCTGACTGAATCACATGACATTTTTAACAAGTCGTAGCACCGGAAGTCGATCACATACAGGGTGGGGAAGCAAAATTTACAATGAACATTTAGTTGTTTTTTCTCAGCAGGCACTACGTCAATTGTTTTGAAACCAAACATATATTGATGTCATAATCATACCTAACACTATTATCCATACCTTTTCAGAAACTTTTGCCCATATGAGTAATCAGGAAAGCAAACGTCAAAGAGTGTGTGATTTGCTGAACGCACTCGTCACACCAAAGGAGATTTCAAAAATAGTTGGAGTGTCCATAAAGACTGTTTATAATGGAAAGACGAGAATGACTATGAGCAAAACTATTACGACAAAGTCTGGAAGATACTATTAAAGAAGAATGGGAGAAGTTGTCACCCGAATATTTGAGGAACACTTGCGCAAGTTTCAGGAAGCGTGTGAAGGCAGGCAAAAAAAGGGCAGATATTTAACTTTGAGGTGATATAGCGACTCCAAATCTGTAAACCCCATTCACTTCCCCCATTGGAATGAATGGAACAGGATGTGCTGTTGGAGAAACCATGTGACACTGAAACAGGACATTATCTCCATGAACCGCCTTACTATCTCTGCCAGGAGGTATTTGTGTGCGTGCGTGCATGTTTGTTTGATTGTTAACAAGATAAGTCAAAAAGTTAAGGATGGATTTTCATGAAATTTTCAGGAAATGTTGATACTGGCACAAGGAAGAAATGATTACATTTTGGTGTTAATGGGGGGGGGGGGGGCAGATCTGTCTTGGCAGATGTCTGCACTCTCCGAGTGCTCTGCTTGTTCTTTTACTGGTTCACATTTTGGATTTTAAGTCACTATGTAGCTACATTTCCACTTCCGTCAGAGCCAACTAGGTTTGTGTTGCCCTTCAGGCTTAATATTAATTGGACTTTTATTTTGAAATTACTTATTTTGCCATTTATTGACATGCCTAAGTCATATGTCTGCCATCTTGGGGAAAGCTCGATGAGTGTTCTGCCTCAGACTCTCTTATTGCACACTCCAGAGATGCAATGTCCGAAGTAAAAATATAAAGTTCATTGTAAAATTGTTAAGTTAAAGTTAGAAACGTTATTTACATTTAAGAATATTTATTGTGTCTTGAAGCATCCATCAGGTGTATTTCATTTTTTAATGCCTCTGGACATTGAATTGAATGCTTTTTAATGCCATTTCAGGCCTTAATTTTCACAAATCTATTTAATGACTTCTAATGCTTTTTAATGACCTGCATGAATCCTATATTAGGAGTAGTGAGTTGCCATTGAAGGCGTGTACATCCACCCTGTCCATGTTCATCAGTGGGATAGAAGTCAGACTAAAACCTCCAAGTATATTTCCAGTAAATTTTTCCATTTCTTTCTTTTTTTGGGGGGGGGGGGGTTACATTTTGAAATGCACTGATTTATGTTCAAGTCAATTTTTCTGATCCCTTGACTACTTAGTTTCATAAGAACAGGCAGTTGTCATGACGAAGCAGTTTCAAAAACATTCTTGTCTCTACTGTACAAACTATCACAGACTGTGCAGATCTTACTTCATTTTTTATTCACTGTTCCTTTGGATCCTGTACACCTTTTATAATAATAATAATAATAATAATAATAAGCAGCAGTAGAAGTGGTTCTTCAGCTGCCACTGCCTCAGTAAAAAAGGCGTAAGAGTAAACTTTTGGAACTCCTCTCAACCCAAATACACTTAACTAAACAATGTTTTGGCAGTTGCTCATCTCTAGAGGCCCTAATCATTCCCCACATGTGGATGAAAGCATCAATTACGAATGTCAATTACAGAACAAAAGGTATCTGATGGATTTTCCAATATGAAATTAAACAGATTGCGAAGCCAGATTGTCAACTTTCA
Organism: Sphaeramia orbicularis; assembly: GCF_902148855.1. NCBI lineage: Eukaryota > Metazoa > Chordata > Actinopteri > Kurtiformes > Apogonidae > Sphaeramia > Sphaeramia orbicularis. The sequence goes on along the minus strand of NC_043962.1, from coordinate 9,489,318 downwards.
TTTTGTTCGAGCTCAGCCCACACTGTTCCACTGGCTGCTCACTGCCTACTCTTGATCTCAGTCTCACTCCAGACTCTGTTGAGACTGTGAGGTGTTTATTGTGCAGGGAGCAGAAATTAAATAGAACACAGTGTACTTGACATGTTCAAGTTTGAACTGTTTAAACCCAACGGATCTGAGGTTTTTAGCCTCACACTGAACTGCAGAGCCCAGATGACCCTCACTGAGGATTTGTCTGCATGTAGCCTACTTCATCTACAGGAGTGTTGGGAGTAATGAGTTACAAAAATAATGCATTACAGTAACAGATTACTTTTTGCTGTAGCACAGTAGTGTAAGGCATTACTAATCAATACACACTTTTCGCCCATAATTTAATTGTTCAAATGAGAAAAAAAAAAAAAAAAAAACTAAAACCAGCAAGACCATGAGATCTTAAAGGAGTGATATTTTGCTTTTTTTAAAATAGAATTATGCATTTTAAAAATTGAATTACTCAAATGAAAATTTAAAAAAAAATAGTGCTGTCAAACGATTAAAAATTTTAATCAGATTAATCACAGAGTTGCTGTGGATAAATTTTGATTAATCACGATTAAATATCATTCATTTTTAATCTATATTAATCATGTATCATTTTGCATGAGGAAACAGACTCAAGAAAGAAGGGAATATATATGCACTGAACGTGTTTGTCGCAAGCTGGTCGACGCGTTAGCCAAAGTGCTAGCAGGATTCCCAAACAATGTATGCTTCATGTTAATGTGCTATTTTAAGATAAAAGTGCTTCAGTAAAAAGAAAACTTCCTGCAGAGTGTGTATAATACTTTATATCGGTCGACTGTTCCATCTTGGTTTTTTTCTCCTCATATTTCCATTCAGAGGGACAACGTGCTGTTCAGCGTTTTCCATCTTTGTGGGTTGGTTCTGCTGCCTGTCACTACTGGATCAACAGACCATTTGCACATGTGCGACGCTAACTCTACTTGGACAAACTGACCCAAATGCATTGACAGAGACATTGAGAGTCATTCTGAGCAGCAGATGAGTTAATTGCGTTCAAATGTTTAATCAGATTAACAATGATGATGGATTAATCTGTGTTAATGCATTAATTTTGACAGCCCTAAATAAAACAAACAAACCAAAAAAAAAAAAAAAAAAAAAAAACAGCAAGACCATGAGACCTTAAGGTATCAAAAATACGTCTGTAAATTTCTATTTCCTGTTGGTGTTCAGCCAATGGGTGCAGATGGCAGAAGACAGTCCATTGTCCACATGGATGTACAGTATGCTCATTACTAACCCTAACCCTGCTTTACAGAAGCTAGTTAGCATTAGCATGATCCCTGTGATCAGAAATGACTAGATAACCTACCGTTTCTATGACTAGTTAGAATTCTTTATTGCCTGCAGATTTATCGACCGGTGTCCTTGGTGCCACACCCCCTACTTGAACATGGAAAATGTTGAAACTTTCCTACTGGGATTCAAACATCGTAGACTGTAGTGTTACTTACTGAGGTATCCATCCACATGTACTTAAGGGCACAAATACACTATATTGCCAAAAGTATTTGCTCACCTGCCTTGACTCACATATGAATTTCAGTGCCATCCCATTCCTAGTCTATGGGGTTCAGTATGACGTGGGTCCACCCTTTGCAGCTGTAACAGCTTCAACTCTTCTGGGAAGGCTGTCCACAAGGTTTAGGAGTGTGTTCATGGGAATTTTGGACCATTCTTCCAGAAGCGCATTTGTGAGGTCACACACTGATGTTGGACAGAAGGCCTGGCTCTCAGTCTGCGCTCTAATCCATCCAAAGGTGTTCTGTGGGGTTGAGGTCAGGACTGTGTGCAGGCCAGTCCAGTTCATCCACACCAGACTCTGTCATCCATGTCTTTATGGACCTTGCTTTGTGCACTGGTGCACAGTCATGTTGGAAGAGGAAGGGGCCAGCTCCAAACTGTTCCCACAAAGTTGGGAGCATGGAATTGTCCAAAATGTCTTGGTCTGCTGAAGCATTCCCAGTTCCTTTCACTGGAACTAAGGGGTCAAGCCCAGCTCCTGAAAAACAACCCCACACCATAATCCCCCCTCCACCAAACTTTACACTTGGCACAATGCGGTCCGACAAGTATCGTTCTCCTGGCGACCGCCAAACCCAGACCCGTCCATCAGATTGCCAGATAGAGAAGTGCCATTCGTCACTCCAGAGAAGGTGCCTCCACTGCTCTACAGTCCAGTGGCGGCGTGCTTTACACCACTGCATCCGGCGCTTTGCATTGCACTTGATGATGTATGGCTTGGATGCAGCTGCTCGGCCATGGAAACCCATTCCATGAAGCTCTCTGCGCACTGTTCTGGAGCTAATCTGAAGGCCACATGAAGTTTGGAGGTCTGTAGCCATTGACTCTGCAGAAAGTTGGCGACCTCTTCACATTATGCGCCTCAGCATCCGCTGACCCCGCTCCGTCAGTTTACGTGGCCTACCACTTCGTGGTCGAGTTGCTGTCGTTCCCAAACACTTCCACTTTCTTCTAATACAGCTGACAGTTGACTGTGGAATATTTAGGAGCCAGGAAATTTCACGATTGGATTTGTTGCTCAGGTGGCATCCTATCACAGTTCCACGCTGGAATTCACTGAGCTCCTGAGAGCGACCCATTCTTTCATAAATGTGTGTAAAAGCAGTCTGCATGCCTAGGGCTGGATTTTCTACACCTGTGGCCATGGGAGTGATTAGAACACCTGATTCTGATTATTTGGATGGGTGAGCCAATACTTTTGGCAATATCGTGTATACGCATACCAAGGCTCTACTATCTCTGCTATTGGGGGGAGGGGATTATTATTTGATTGGGGGAGGGGGGGGGGTTCAAAAGTAATACAGGAGTCATGTAATGCATTACAATTCTGAGACAGTAATATTGTAAGGTAAGAAATTACTTTAAAATAACAGTAACAAGTAATCTGTAATGGATTACAGTTTGGAAGTAACTTGCACTGATCTATATACAATCAAAATGTTGTGAGATGAAGACCGCTGTGGTCACTTTTTTTTTTTTTAATATAACAGTAAAGTTTGTGGAATGGACTCGTCCTGGGTAGCTATGACTAAGAAAAATCACTCAAGACTTTTCACCTTCATTCTATCTCCCACAGAATCCCTCTGAGCCTTTAGGAAAGTGTTTCCAGAGACAGCAACACAATTACTTTCATTGTTTTCATGTACTTTTTCCTGTTCCATTGTGTTCAATTGTTGCCTCATTTTTAATTCTGTGTCCTTTGGCTGTTTTGGGTTTTTTTTAATAGAAGAAAAAAAACAACTGTTCATTATGATTAGTGGTTAGAAAAACTTGGGAGAAGGCCTGGAGGCGACACCGCTCTGAGCTGCAAAGGTCAAACCACAGCCAGGCATCACAACTTTGGACCATTTAACAGACAAAAATACAGAAGTCGTGCATTTGCAAAGTTCTAGAAGTTGACAAACAAAATAACAAATTCATGACAGAGTTTCTGCTGCGCTATAGACAGGTGGAAGATTAATTTTGCTTTCACCTGCCAATATGAAATGTTCCATCTGGTGGCCCTGAGGAAGTAGGAGTTGACTATTAATGAAAGGACTGAAGCAGCCAAAAGGGGCTGTCCTCTGGTAAAACACAGTGATTACTTCCACCAAGACAGTTATGTTTTCATTTGTTTGATATTAGTCAGCTTTTCTGTCAGCGTAATTAGTCAAAAACTAACAAACTCCTGGACTGATAGTCTTTTAACAGGAGTGGACAGACCAAGGATTAAACTACTGAATTCTGAGGCAGATCAAAAAACTATTTTGAGTCATTTCATCCCAAATCAACCAGATTTCAGAAAGTGCCCCGCATGACCCCCTCAGAAAATTCTGAAAAAAAATCACACTTGTTTACCTACCAGATAAACGAACACATCCAAAATGTTAATGTCGTATCTGTAATAGTTGAGGAGATACAGCCCTTTGAAAATTAATGTTTTTGTTTTTTTTTTTAATTTTGCAAATTTGCTTTTCGGCCAACTTTGAGGAACTATATCTCCTTAGGTATTCAAGCCACACTGCTGAAACTTACTGTCTGGGGTGAAATCCCCTTGAAAAGACCACATTTTGCATCAAAATAATTGTAGGTGCCTTCATGTTTGGTCCATGAGGCTTTGAAATCCGGCGAAAAGGCTAATTCTTCCAAATGTCCTCTCTCTTCAGGCTTGCACTGTGCCATAATAGATGAATGTAGAGACAGCTTTTTTTTTTTTTTTTTTTTGCATGGATTGTTATGGTCAAGATGCAACAATATACTGCAAAAAGACTACATTTCAATGAAAAGTGTTGCTGTGAGGTAATGAATAAAATGGGTGGATTTCAATTTTTCACAAAAATACTCTTTATTTGAGCATCCAAATTACCAGTTAATGAAAATTTTGAAATTTTTACCATGTCTTCATGTATGTTTCAAGATTTTATGCACAACATTTTAGCTTTGGGATAGAACTGGTTCTATTTTTAATTTTTTTTTTTTTTACTGCATGACTATAATTTCTTCAAATTGTATACAAACGTAGGTGTAAATGGCATTTTTAACAGTATAATGGCATTGATTATTGCACAAGTTATGATAATACTTGAGATATTTGAACTAGGGTGTGGAACTGCATGATGGTTCAGATAGAATAATTATAGATTTCCCAGAACTGGCTCAGGTTGATGCCTGTAGTAGAGACTTCTCAGAAATTGGAAATTGGATGGAGCTGGTCAAGTGACCCAATTTCACCAGGGTCAATGACATAAATGTAGCTAAGATTTCCCAGAATTTTTATGATGCTGGCCAGCCTAATTTTGGGAATTCTATTCATAATCTTGAACAAACTTATTCATCATGGAGGAAAAATGTGTTGTTGGATTGATCTTAAAGGATGAATGTCACAGAAAGACATTATCAAGACCAACGGGCTTTCTGAATACACTGGTCTACAAGGAAAATAAAAGAATAAAAGTAATGAAATTTTACCACATGAGAGTCACTGATAAAGAAAAATCAAGTCAAAAATGCTGGTTGGCTGAACTTTCCAAGATACAGCCTTGGGTCAAAATGTGAAACTCAAGAATTAACGAGAGAATGGGTTTGACTCAAAAGGAATATTTGTCTCAGAGCTACAAGATCTACTTCAGAACACTGTCTGCGCATTAGAATACATTCACTTTACAGGTTCTATTTAGTGGAAGATTCATAAAACTATTATATAAATGTACATAAACCAATATATATATGTGTAATAACACTTAATCATATACCTTGAAAACATCAGCAAAACCGGCACTTTTGTCATTTATTTTCCAATTAATCTTGTTAAAATACGTAACATTTAGCACATTTAATGTCTGAAGCAAATCATTTCTAAAAAATTGTAGACCAGTGATATAGGTGATTCTCTAATGAACATTTCTGTAAATGTGCCAGTATTAGCAAAAAAGCTATATTTCAACTGGTCTCCGTGGGTAAGATGTAAAATACCAGCCTTCATAAAATCAGAAACATTTTACAAATTAAGGCTACACCCACACATTACATAGCGTTAGTTCACATACACATTATACACAGTTAACCTTTAAGTATTAGTAGAACACCTGGAGAGACACTGGTGCATGGGCAGGTGGTCATACAGCGCAAAACAAAGAAAACTTGATTCCAGTGAAGATGAATATGAACATGAACAATTTACCTGGTTGCAAGCAGCTCTTGTTAGTGAGGTGCAGGGGAGGTGAGGTGCATTGTTTTAACCTTTTCATGCATGAATTATGAGAACCTTAAACACGATTTTTCCCTTTTTTTTTTTTTTTTTTTTTTTTTTTAACCCACCACCACCACCCCCTCTTCGGAGGACAACTTTATTTTTAATTACAGCTTGTGCTTAAGTAACAATCTCAAACTTTATATTTGCATGTTCATCCATTCCTTGCTCGTATACAGGGGTTGGACAAAATAATGGAAACACCTTCACCTCAAGATGATAATGCCCCAGTCCATACAGCTAGACTTGTTAAAGAATGGCATGAGGAACATTCTAATGAAGTTGAGCATCTCGTATGGCCGGCACAGTCCCCAGACCTCAACATTATTGAGCATTTATGGTCAGTTTTAGAGATTCAAGTAAGACGTCGATTTCCACCGCCATCGTCTCTAAAAGAGTTGGAGGGTATTCTAACTGAAGAATGGCTTAAAATTCCTTTGGAAACAATTCACAAGTTGTATGAATCAATACCTCGGAGAATTGAGGCTGTAATTGCCGCAAAAGAAGGACCTACACCATATTAAACTAGAAGCACTCGGAGAGCGCAGACCTCCGCCAAGGCTGATCCGTGGCCCCCCCCCGTGGGCCCCCCCACGCCAAGGAGGTTATGTTTTTGCCAGGGTTTGTTTGTTTGTTTGTCTGTCCGTTAGTGTGCAACATAACTCAAAAAGTTATGGACAGATTTTGATGAAAATTTCAGGGTTTGTTGGAAATGGGCCCCCCTGTGGGCCCTCCCACCCCTGATCACCACCAAAATTTAATCATTTCTTCCTTATCCCATTTCCAACAAACGCTGAAAATTTCATCAAAATCTGTCCATAACTTTTTGAGTTATGTTGCACACTAACGGACAGACAAACAAACAAACAAACAAACCCTGGCAAAAACATAACCTCCTTGGCGGAGGTAATTATATTTTGTTGATTTTTTTAAGGTGTTTCCATTATTTTGTCCAACCCCTGTGCATATACATAGAGGGAGGGCTCATATAGACGAAAGTGCACAGGGACAGGACGAGCCAAGAGAGTGGTTCCTCTTTAGGCATGAAAAAAGCGATGCAATTGACATTTTTTATGAACCTATTTTTCATGGAGTGGGAAAAATGCCCACTCAGATGGATACAATGCATTTAATATTTGAAGCCAAGAAATGTGTATTTACTGATATACCGTGTAAAAACTATGAAATAAAAACGTTTTTAATGCTGCTAATCTGATGTTTTCTCAGATTTAAGCATACTCTAATATTAGTTATACTCACTTCATGTAGATAATATACAAAAAAAAAAAAAAAACATGTTAAAGAAAAATGATAATTGCAATCTAATAACAATCAGCAATTGATTTACACTCAAACATGTTACCGCAGATCAGGTTTATCAAAAACAGCAAAGTCACAGTAACAGTATGAATTGCAGTGTTTGGGATGATGCATTAGTGTCCACTGTGTTGGCTGATATGGAACTAAAACAACAAAATCCATGAATATACAAGAGAACAGCTTTGAATAGCTGTCCACTGTAGTGACCACTGTGCATGAAAGGGTTACATATACAATATCAGGAAACTTTAACCCTTTCATGCATAGGTGACTCCAGTGGACAGTTCTTCTCCAGCTGTTCTCTTGTATATTCATGGGTTTTGATGTTTTAGTTCCATATCAGCCAACACAGTGGACACTTATGCACCATCCCATAATACACTGACATTCAGACCATTACTGTAACTTTGCTGTTCTTGATAAACCTGATCTGCAGTGACATGTTTAAGTGTAAATCAATTGTTATTTGTTAGACAAGAAGGGTTTTTTTGCATATTCTCTCCATGAAGTGAGTAATTACTAGCATTAGAATATGTTAAAATGTGAGAAGACATCAGATTAGCAGCATTAAAAATGTTTTTATTTCATTGTTTTCATATTACTTTCTGATATTGGGTTTTAAACACGTTTCTTTACTTCAAAAATTAAATGCATGGATATTTTTGTAACTCCATAGGAAAAAAAAAAAAAACTCGATCGCATTGTTTTTTTTCATGCCTAACAAGGAATAAAAACACTGAAGAAAAAAATCTTGACTAAGGTTCTCACAATTCATGCATGAAAGGGTTAAGATACTAGATCCTACTAGTGATGTTCGATACCACAGATTTCCTTTCCGATCCAATACTGAGTAAAATTCAGACTGGTATCAGCGATACTGATCTGATACGATACTTTGTACAAATAAACAATGTATGGAAAATAAATAAATAAATAGTGGATTTCAAGTCATAACTTCATAAAGAATACAAGACATGAGGGTAATTATTGTTTAATTAATAAGAACTATTATAAAAAATAAAACTTGCATATTAATCATCTTCTTGGCTGTTTGTGGAGATAAAATAGCTCCACACATGAATCCTTTTCTGTTCTGCCATGTTTTTCTACAGACTGAGTCAGAGTTGACTGACTGAGAAGTGTGACGCAGCACACTCTTACCCAGGCGGAAGAAAAACTAGTTCCCACCAATCGCGTATCAACTGGACAAGATCCTAATAGTTTACTTTCCACTGTGTTCCTGATTTACATGACCACAAATGACCAAAGTATTAAAAGTATCGATATTTTGATTTGTGTCTCAATTCTAGAGTGTAAAGATCTGGTATTGGAGATATCGATATTTCACTATTGATCCGCACATCACTTGATCCTACAAAATTAGCATGAGTTAAATGCAGAGACTGCTTTTCCCTACAGGGATAATAAAGTGAGTTCACCTTTTAACTGATGACACAGATGCCCTCTGTCTTACTGCATGATTGTGTTTTAGCATCAGTTCCTATGTACAGTAGAAACACTCGTGTCACATGACCCATTTCAGAAGAAGATCAAGACATCAGCCTTGTCCACAAACTGATATTTCTCTTCGTGTTGCTTCTGCTAGCAGCTGTTGTTTGGTTCAATTCTGCTATATATTGCGTAACTGCTGAGTACATTCACAGCAGGTGAGCTAGCGTTTCACTTGTCGAGCAGAGTTAATGACTCCCCTGGTCATATGACGTGCATTTGAGGCATGCTGGAATGGATGGAAAATTGTTTCAGAAGCTGTAGTAAAGTGCTTGTGAAGATTGTTGTTATTTTAAAATGTCATTTTAAACATATAGTATGGATGTAGCTCTGCATGAAATGTTCTGAAGTCGACCATGGGTTTAACAACGACCAAGATTTTCATCAAATCAACTCACCATAACTGCTTATTTTCACTGTTTCATTTCATCTCTAGGCCTGAGGAGGCTAGCAGAAGTCCAGTAACTAAACATATTCTACTGGTAACTATAGAACACCAAAAACAAGGAAGAATTTACACTTGAACAGCTTAAAAAGAAGGACTCTTTGAAACACTTATGAAAAATAACTGAAAGAATAAATCAGTCATCAAACAAGTCGTCATCAAATACCCAGTGTATCTGCAGAGTTCTATTTTCCGGACCAACTCCAGGCCTTATCACCCAACAGCAGTGGCCGACCTCAGTAACACCGCCTCAGTACAGTCGGGGGGGGGGCTTTTGCATATCTGCACATTCATGTCCATGGAGTGTAATGTTGTGATATGCACATTTGTGTGTGCACATGTTTGACAATAAACAATAGATTGCAGTTTATGTTGGAAGCCGAGGAGCAGATTTTTTATGAATAGGTCTGTACCAAATCGTGCGTCCGTTCTTTTCATATTAATAATAAAACAACTCTTATAAATTACATACAAATCCCAAATTATGGTATATGGTTTGTTGTCGGCCTAAAGATGAAGCATGATTATTATAATGTTGTGATCTGAAGTCTTTATTATCAGGTCAACTTTCAAGGCTTCCCAACACAGTGACAAATCACTGTAAATATTAATTTAATTTAAAGACCCTGGTGTTAAAAGAACCAAAGTCACAAAAAAGTCAGTTAAAAATATCTATAGGGTGGACTTAGCTAAACAAATACAACATGTTTATGCTCAACTTGAATGGTCCAAAAAATGTGACTTCAGTATTTTTAGCACCAGAGATAGAGAGCGATAGAGAGAGAGAGAGAGAAAGAGAGTGAGAGAGAGACAGAGCGATAGAGAGAGAGAGTGACAGAGAGAGAGAGAAAGACAGAGTGATAGAGAGAGCAAGAGAGAGAGCGAGAGAGAGACAGAGCAATAGAGAGAGAGAGAGAGAGAGACAGAGCGATAGAGAGAGAGAGAGACAGACAGAGCAATAGAGAGAGTGAGAGAGAGAGAGAGAGAGAGACAGACAGAGCAATAGAGAGAGCGAGAGAGAGAGACAGAGCGAGAGAGAGCGAGAGAGAGAAAGAGTGATAGAGAGAGACAGAGCGATAGAGAGAGAGTAAAGAGAGAGAGAGTAGAGAGAGAGTCAGAGCGATAGAGAGACAGAGCGATAGAAAGAGAGAGAGAAACAGAGCGAGAGAGCGAGAGACAGAGCGATAGAGAGAGCGAGAGACAGAGCGATAGAGAGACAGAGCGATAGAAAGAGAGAGAGAAACAGAGCGAGAGAGAGGGAGAGACAGAGCGATAGAGAGAGAGTAGAGAGAGAGAGAGTCAGAGCGATAGAGAGACAGAGCGATAGAAAGAGAGAGAGAAACAGAGCGAGAGAGAGGGAGAGACAGAGCGATACAGAGACAGAGCGATAGAAAGAGAGAGAGACAGAGCGATAGAGAGGGAGAGACAGAGCGAGAGACAGAGCGAGAGAGAGAGCGAGAGAGAGACAGAGCGAGAGAGAGAGCAATAGACAGACAGACAGACAGACAGACAGACAGACAGACAGATAGACAGATAGATAGATAGATAGATAGATAGATAGATAGATAGATAGATAGATAGATAGATAGATAGATAGATAGATAGATAGATTTGTTTTTATCGCTGCTAAACTGCATCTCATTGTTTTTTTAACCCTTTAAAACCTGATGTGTCAGCGCTGACACATCCTGTGCATATATATTTTGGATGGCTCTAACTCCAAATTCTATTGGTTTCTGAAACCTAAGACGATGCGCTTTACAGTCTTTATTGGGTCATTACAGTAATTTCACTCACGTCTGTACTAGAAGCTGCAGAAGAAGCCGTTTTAGTAGAATTATAATATGCAGTAAATTGTAAATGACTGCTCGATTTCGAAAGATCTGGGGGGAAAAGTGCTCTGGTAAAACGGGTAAATTGAGTCATTCACGCATATTTTCAAAACTTTTAGTCAAAATAAAAAAAAAAACGTGGACTATTTTAGGCTTATGGTTTAAAGGGTTAAACCAGACAATGACAATAAAGCTGCTATTCTTTTATTTTTCATCCCTTGCATCATGTTTTTTTCCATTCCTTTGTATTTTTGTTGCATATGGTCAGCTGACTACAAAGCTGACTTCAATCAGTGTTCAGTGTTCAACACAATAAATTCAATTAACATCAGTCATCATAATGTGAAATACAGTATTAACTGCAACAAACTGACAAACAACCACATGGACTGGGTCATTACATTCAATACTGTTGTGGATTTCTTTGAATTTAAACAATGACAGTTATCAGTAAATAAACAGAACACAGTTTTTTTTGTTGTTTTTTTTGTTTGTTTTTTTTAAACATCTCTGAATGCAGAAATGTTATATATTACACCTCTAAACAAAAGCCTTCCACAAAATAAACCTTTGCAAAATTAAACCTCTAAATTATTAACACAATTAACTTGTAAAGGAAAGGTCAATGTGTCCTGCAAGATCCAAATGAATAATTAATATTCCTGGTCTGGACACAGTCATTATGCCCAAATGAGATGCCTAACATTAGTACAGACTGAACCCACCCACATGTAGAGGCTGTGACAGGTGACGCCTCAGTGTTTTAGCAGAGGGTTTAGTTTTTAATGTGTATGTCAGTCCTTCTGCTGTAAGCACTGACTCCTACAAACACACACACTGTCAATACAACTGACACTTTTGGGATCAGCCCCCCCTTTCACTGGTGTTCACGTCAATTCTATATAAATAAATGTCCTTATAGCTACAAGTCAAACCAACAGGAGATAGTTCAGGGGTCACATTCCGCCCAATATGATCTGAAGTGGGCCAAACCGGTAAAATAATAACAGTAGGAAAAGTATGAAAATATTTACATCTACAAAGTTTCCTTAAAATGTGAATAGCATAACAATAATAATGGATTAGATTTATATAGCACTTTTTTTTATGAACCCATACTCAAAGCACGTACAATAACATTGTTGTAGCTGGTTTAGGCACAGAAGAGGACTAGGGTAGGCTTGCAGCAAAAGTTTTTATTTTCAAGCCAAAATGTATTAAAGTCCCTCACACCAGCCCTGTGCCCTCACTGCATAACTGAGTTCTCCCCATGTTCAAGGCAGGCACCCCTATATAATACATGAGGCGTTCAGGAACAATGACAATAATTAGGAAATTACAACACTTTTCAAAATTGTCAAATATTCAGACTATACAAATACAGCACCAAAAAAAATGAATGGTGGTGTCTGTGAACCATGTAATTAGAATTTTATATTTTAAAATCTGTAATTATCTATATTTCCCACAACATGAAGAACCTGAAATGTCTTAAAGGAGCGATATTTCCCTTTTTACCTCCACCAAGGAGGTTATGTTTTTGCCAGGGTTTGTTTGTTTGTTTGTCTGTCCGTTAGTGTGCAACATAACTCAAAAAGTTATGGACAGATTTTGATGAAATTTTCAGGGTTTGTTGGAAATGGGATAAGGAAGAAATGATTAACTTTTGGGGGTGATCCGGAAGAAATCCTGGATTCTGGATCACTTTGAAATTTTCGTTAACATTGTGGTAAATGGGGCCAAAATTTTTGTTTCCCAATATCTCGCTTAATTATTGACCAAAACTCATGAAATTTAACTCAGGAATTGACAATGGGGTCCTCTATCACATTTCAAAGGCTGATCCGGATCTGGTCCAGAAGGCAGATTTTATCTCAATTTATATAAAAAATGGGGGTGCCCTTACTTTTTGGCCTACTGTGCCTTTAATATTAAAGGTAGAAATTTCTGACAAGCGCCATCGTGTAGCTCAGTCAGTTCCGCATCGGGAGTATGCCACCGGATTTCATGTAGCTTTAATACTTAAGGAGCTAGATCCAGAAGAAAACCGCCATTACGAGAAATGTGATTTTCGTGAATAACTACTGAACTAATAAGGATATAATTATGAATCCAGTTGCTAATGGTATGTTTTCATGGTCAAGGAATCTTAAAATATAGGTTAAATAAATATGGGACTAATATTTATGGTGGAAATCACAATATGGGGGAACTGTGCAAATCTCATGCAATTTGACTCAGGGATTTACAATGGGGTGTTCTATCAAATGGCAAAGACTGATCCGGATCTTTCAAAAACTTATGGACAGATTTGGATGAAAATTTCAGGAAATATTGATACTGGCACAAGGAACAAATGATTAAATTTTGGTGGTGATCGGGGGGGGGGGCACTGATCTGCCTTGGCGGAGGTCTGCGCTCTCAGAGTGCTTTTCTAGTTTTTAAATGGAATTATACATTTTAAAACATTTCCCTGTGGTCTACACATGGGCACCACTAACAGTTACACTGGGGAACAATTTGAAAAAAAATGTTCTGTTAAGTTAGATTTTTATGCTGATTTAAACTAAAATTGGCATGCTGATTCCAAAATTGCAGTCAGTTTTTCTTCTAGCACGTCAAGTTTTTCCTCCACAGCTTACCCTCCAGATAAGCAAAATTCCACTGATTAGCTGTAGTAAGACTTGCCAGCTGATTACGATTGGACTCATCTACAGCTACGTGGCAACTTGTTTGTGCAGTCACAATTGAAACAGTGCGGTGAGAGGTGTGTGCAGCTCCCAATAGGTCAGTACTATCAATATCTGCAAACAGAAAGCTAGCATAGTAGGAATTAAAAGGATTTGTGCTGGCTTTTCTCTTAACCTTGTAACCATGGGCATACCGTTGTAAGTTCTATTTTGTTTTATGCTGTTTTTTTAGTTTTCAAAGCTTGTAACTATTCCATCTTTACATAGGTATATATTTCCTTTGTTCCAGATCATGTCTGCTCCTGCTACTTCTCGTCGTAAATGCCTAAACAACCCTGACTCCTTTTGCTTTATTTGTGGTAGTTTCATCATTCCAAGTCAGAGGGCAAACGTCAGTGCATTTGTCAAACAAGTATATTTTGCATATTTTAAAGTAAAACTCGGTGATCAAGACAAGCCATGGGCCCCTCACAAAGTGTACAAGCAGTTGGCATTTGGTATCCCCATGGTTTGGCCAGAGCAAAAAGATCATTGCACAGACTGTTACTTTTGTTGAGTGAAAACATCAGGATTTAACAAGAAAAATAAAAGTAAAATAGAATATCCTAATCTACCGTCAGCTCTAAGACCAATGCCTCATTCAGCTGAAATTCTAGTGCCAGTTTTCGAACAACTACCTCCTCTAGAAGATCTGAGTGATGTTGAAGAACGCAGTGACAGCAATGATGCAGATTTTGAAATTCACGAGGATTCAGTTCGTAGGGGATTTGATATTTCATTGTACGTCAATATTTGAAAATTTTTATAAAAGTACAGTATTTTTCATATTTTTTAAGAAACCGGGATCCTATAGTTCAAAAACTTGACGTGATAGAGAAAAACTGAGATCAGTTTTGGAGTCCGCACCCAAAAATTAGTTACAAACAGCTGTCAGACCTAACTCAACAAAAATTGTGTTCCCCAGTGTTATGGGCCCCATGAAAGCATAATAGTTATTCATGCTTTTGTGATCACTAGGCTCGATTATTGTAATGCTCTCTATGTGGGGGCTAGTGGTTCCTCTTTTGCCCTTCTTCAGATGGTACAAAATGCTGCTGCACGTCTTTTAACTGGCACACGTAAACAAGAGCACATTTCCCCCATTTTAGCCTCACTCCACTGGCTGCCCGTACATTTTAGGATCAGTTTTAAAATTATTTTATTTACTTTTAAATCCCTAAATGGCCTCGCCCCACCCTGCCTCTCTGAGCTGCTGCAGCTTTATATACCCTCCCGCTACCTTAGGTCAGCTGACCAACTGCTCCTGAGTGTACCAAAAGCTGTGCACAAGTTCAGGGGTGAGCGTGCCTTTGCTGCAGCAGCTCCTAAACTATGGAACCATCTGCCTCTCCATATCAGACAGGCCTCCTCTCCGTCTGTTTTTAAATCCCTTCTTAAAACCCATTTTTTCTCCTCGGCTTTTGAAACCATGTGAGATGTTTGAAGGTATTAATCTTTATTCTATATTTTTTTATTTGGTAGTGGTTTGTTGTTCTTATTTATCTATTCTATTTATTTGTTTATTTTATTTATATTGTTGTTTTTAAATTGTATGGCTTTTAATCTACTCTTGTATTTTATTCTTTTTCTTTGGGTTATATTTATTCTTCTGTATAGCACTTTTTTTTGTTTGTTTTTGCACAGTTTCTATGTCTTTAAATCTATTCTGTATCTTATACTTCTACGTTGGTTTTAATTTTTCTTCTGTACAGCACTTTGGTCCACTGCAGTTGTTTTAAAGTGCTTTACAAATAAAGTTGGATTGGATAATTGTTTTGGATCCTATAGAAAAAAAACAAAAAACTATCTTCTCAGTCTGTTAGAAGGGGGGGGGGGGGGGGGGTACTTATCATACCATTAAAACAAAAAACAAAACAAAACATGCTTTCAATGTTCGCCTCCCAACTTCTACACCTCTCTTATACTGTGGATCAAAATTTCCACAACTTCTATATCCACTGGAACTTTACTGTAAATTTGAAGATGGATGTTTTTGTGCAACACTTGGGAGGGATGGGTGAGATATGTAAAGCCTTTGAGATCTGATTTTACTGAGATGAATGCATGAATATGAACCCAAAAATCCTCTGAAGGAAATATGTTTTTGTGTTTTTGTTTATCTTTATTTATACATTGATTGTTTACTTTGAGATCCTGTATGCCAGGACCATGATAAGCTGCTGCAAATGTTTTGGTTTTTTTTTTACACCCACTCTCTGGATGTGCATAGCTTGTGTGTTTGTTTGTTTGTTTTTTCATTCATTCATTCATTCATTCATTATCTTAACCCGCTTTATCCTCACTAGGGTCACAGGGGTCGCTTGGAGCCTATCCCAGCTACGTAGGGGCGAAGGCGGGGTACACCCTGGACAAGTCGCCAGTTCATCACAGGGACGAACATATAGAGACAAACAATCACTCTCACATTCACACCTATGGGCAATTTAGATTCGCCAGTTAACCTGTCGGTGCATGTGTTTGGATGGTGGGAGGAAGCCGGAGTACCCGGAGAGAACCCACGCAGACACGGGGAGAACATGCAAACTCCACACAGAAAGGTCCCACCCCCCGTCATCTGGTGTTGGAATCGAACCCAGGACCTTCTTGCTGTGAGGCACGAGTGCTAACCACTGCACCACCGTGTCGCCCCGTGTTTGTTTTTTCAATGTATGAAAAAAAATCTGAATTCTTTCAATAAAAAGAGAATTTAAAAAAAAGAAAATGACTTAAAAGTGGTTTAAAAGTGGTTAAATTTGACCTTGAAAAATGTGTGTGAACCCCGGTCAATGCGCACACACACACACACACACACACGCTTCTTCGCTTCAGAATTTCAATTTCAGATAAAGATTAGAGGAAATAAATGGTGCGACAGCTGATCAAACAGTGTTATTTGTTGTGGTTGAACCAAAATGTGCAGTCTCCTCTGTCCTCTATTGAAAGTGTCTCCATAAAAGCCTCCTCCTGCTCCGTTCGGTGGAGTCTGGTTCAGATCAGCATGTGGAAACACTGCTGCAGATGTGTGTTCCTGTTTACACTGAGCAGGAGGTAATTGAGGAAGTCTGGCGGGCTCCTCAGGAGTTCTGTGGCGCTCAGTGGGAGCCGTGTTACTACCGAACCAAACAGCTCACATCTCTCTCCTCCTTTCCTCTCTATTTATCTCTTTTCTCTCTGTCCTCACATGCCTCCTCCCCTCTGTCCTCCTCTACCCCCCCCTCCTCATCTACAGGAGGAAATATCTGCTACCTATTGGGAAGGATGCCATGAACGCCTCACTCAAGAACAGGGGAGTCAAACATAGGGACCGTGGGCCTAAACTGGTCCAATTAAGGGTCCAATCCGGCTTGAGAGATGAATTTATGAAATGCAAAAATTAGCCTGAGATATTTAACCCATAAGGATCCAAACATCCATCACCGACCAAAACCATCTACTGATCTAAACTGTTTAATACCTCTTGATCCATTAATCCACAGGTGTCAAACATGCGGCCCAGGGGCCACATCCGGCCCACCAAAGGGTCCAGTCTGGCCCTTGGGATGAATGCGTGAAATGCAAAAATTACACTAAGATATTAACAATCCCTTTACTTCAGGTTCCACATTCAGACCAATTCAATCTCAAATGGGCAGGACCAGTCAAATACTATCATAATAACATATAAATGATGAAAACTCCAAATTTTTCTCTTTGTAAATATAAATTTTTTCATGTATTTACACTAAAACAAAGTATAATTTCACAAAAAATGTGAATAACCTGAACAAATATGAACATTTTGAAATGTCTAAAGTGCCACTTTACCAATATTCTGCCTGTTATTAAATGTTTTATGTATTTGTTGATCTGCTGTGATCTGTAGGTTGTTATGTAAATGTGTAAATGATAAACTGAAGCATAATATTGTTAAAATTACACTTATTTTTTTCAGTTCATTCATGTTAGTCACATCTTTTGAAAGGATAGTTTGTAGATGTAAACCTTTTCATAATGTAAATTTACTTTTTTCGCTCTAAAACACTGAGAAAAGTTTGGAGTTGATATTATTTATAAATTATTATGTTATTGTTTTACTGGTCCGGCCCGCTTCAGATGAAATTTAGCTGAATGTGGCCCCTGAACTAAAATGAGTTTGACACCCCTGCATTAATCCTATCAATACATGTAAATAACTGGTGTAAAATACAGTTTGTCATCTTTTCATGGTCATCAGATATGACCCATTTGGACGTTCAGAGGCTCCGTAGTTACCGTGGAAACACCGTCATCTTCTCCAACACAGATGTCAAACATGCGGCCTGGGGGCCAAAACCGGCCCGCCAAAGGTTCCAATCTGGCCCGTGGGATGAATTCTCACAGTGCAAAAATTACCCTGAAGATATTAACAGTCAAGGGCGTCAAACTCGAAAATAATAGCATAATAACCTATACATAATTACTAAAATGTTCATCTTTAATATGAAAAAAAAAAATAATATGACAATATTCCTGTAAATAATGGCAACACCATTTTTTTCTCTTGGATTTATTGTAAAGAACATTAAATTCTGATATCCTTTAACAATAAAATGTCAATAAACGGAACAAATATGAACAACCTGAAAAAAATAAAGAAAAAAAAGTGCAATTTTAACAAATGTTTTGTGCCATAGTAGAGTTGATCTGTAATGCACATGTAGAAATCATGAGTTGAGGCAGAATATTGATAAAAATTGTGCTTATTTATCTTCAGAAATTTCTTTTTTTTTTTTTTTTTTTTTTTTTTTTTTTAGATTATTCACATCTTTTTTGTTTTGGATAATTTGTAAAATGTAAAAAAAAAAATTCAGAATTTAATTTATTGAAGTTATTTTTTGCACTGAAAAATTTGGAGTTGTCATTATTTATAGGTTTTTATGCTATTATTTTATTGGTTTGGCCCGCTTGAGATCGAATTGGGCTGTATGTGGCCCCTGAACTAAAATGAGTTTGACACCCCTGTTCTACAACATTGATTCACCAGTAAAACCCATGGAGTTGGATCAATGACAGTGGATGGAAACACTGGGTTTATGTTCAGTTAATGATAGATTGTACTGAAAAACTCACTTTTTCTTCAGTTTTCTCTGTTTCTGATATAATAATAATAATTATTATTATTATTATTATTATTATTATTATTATTATTATTATTATTATTATTACTTTAATCTGAGCTTTTATGAACATCAACATGATGAGTAAATTAAATATAAAAAAATACCTGATTTACACTGATAAAATACAAAATACAGAGGATAATATTATAGATAAATAGTGATAAGTCATTTAAAAGGTTAGATATAAAGAAAATGTCATTTGGGAACTGACAAAAGTAGCACTGGGTCTTTATGGGTGAATGATCAAGGTAAAATAATAGCATTATAACTAAAATCATAATTTTAATGTAAAAAAAAAAAAAAAAAAAAAAAAAAAAAAAAAAGGAAAAGGAAAAGGAAAAGTGAGTAGTCTAAAACCATGAACAACCTGAAATTTCTTAAGAAAAAAAAGGTGAAATTTTAACAATATTCTTTCTGTTCCTAAATGCTTTGTGTATTTGTAGACCTGCTGTGATCTGTAAATTGTAATGCACATGTTGAAATGAAGGATAATATTGTTGAAATTGTACTTTTTTTAGCTTGAAAACAAAGAACTTTTTTTGGAGTTACATTGTTATAATAGTAAATTGCACTTATTATTCTTAAGAAATTTCAGCTTGTGTTTGTTGAAGTTATTCACATTTTCATGATATAATTTAACTTTTTCACACTAAAAAGAGAAAAATTTTGATGATTAGTTATGGGTTATTGTGCTATTATTTTAGTGGTCTGGCATGGTTCAGATGAAATTGGTCGGTAAGGTAAGGTAAGGTAAGGTAAGGTAAGATAAGGTAAGGTAAGATAAGATAAGATAAGATAAGATAAGATAAGATAAGATAAGATAAGATAAGATAAGATAAGATAAGATAAGATAAGATAAGATAAGGTCAAGTCAAGTAAGGTAAGATAAGCATCTAATACAATAGAAAAATTTAAAAAAAGAGAAAAAATATGTATAAAAATCTGTTAAAATGACTAAAAATGGAAAAAAAAAATACTAATAATAATAATAAAGTAACAAATGTGCAATAGGTGACAGATGCAAAAGTGTTCAGAGCAGGATCATACCTTATGTAAAACCTTCAGTGTAATATTTATACTGTGTAAATTCATACCACAGGCCGGATTAGAACCTTTAGGGGGCCGGTTTTAGACCACAGACCACATGTTTGACCCCCCTGCCCTTGAAGAACCACAGACACGACCTTCCTTTCTTCTTCACCCCCGACAGGAGCGCTCAGCTTTGGATCCTCGTCCTGAGTTACATCTGTCTGCTACACCTTCTTTAACCTCTGTATCAGAAGACGGTGGGGGGGGGACAGCTCAGTCGACCCCCGTGTGCATTAAACCATGTAAATGAGCTCATCTACGCTAACGTCCCCTGAAAGCTCAGCGCTCACGAGCTCTTCCAGCCGTTTGTGTGCACACCTGCTCAACCTTACCTGGAACTGGCCGGTGTAGTCGTCATCTACCGTGCCCTCTCTGCCCTCCTTCAGCGCGATGAGGGTGAAACCTCTGAAATAAGAAGGGCTGGCTGCCAGGAGGACCACTGTGGAGGGGAGGGACAGGGTCTTTCATTCATTTATTCATTTATTATGAGCATTCAACACAATACATGCCAGTTCAAAATGTCTCATTCATTCATTTACAGTCGGAAAGGAGCGGGAAGAAGAAAAGTTATTTAAACCCTGTTGAGCCACATTATGTAATAAAAGTTCAAAATGTAATAAAGCGTCATCTTGTAATAAAGCTGCATTATGTAATAAGCTGACGCATTTTGTAATAAACTAACTCAATGTATTATGTAGTAAATTTTTTCACATTATGTAGGAAGTTATTACAATTTGAGAAATGTATCAGAAAATGCACTTGACACATTTTTATTTTCAGGAAAATGTAATGTGCTAAATTAATCTTTAAACTGTGTGGTTAAAGTTCTGATTCCATTACCTGTAGCTCCTGTGACTAATTTCTTCTAAATTGCTCTGAAATTATATTAATTTGGATTGTTATTACATAATGAACCAAGTTACTACTTTTTTTTTTTAATAAAAATGTGTGTTGAGCCGCATTATATAATAAATTCCCATTATGTAAAAAAAGTTCAAAATGTAACAAGAATGTCACGTCATCTTGTAATAAATCGCATTATGTAATAAACTGACGCACCCCCCCACACACACCCATGTCCGTGCACTTCCTGTCTACCTCACAGTTTCATTCTGCCAGCAGGCCTGGGTGTTAATAGTGTAGGGGAGACTGGGGACAGTTGTAACGTGGGTCAGTTGTAACTCTTGCTGTTGCTCCAATCAGGAACAATTTAAGACTCACCTAATTCACTCTGCACATGCTCAGTTTAGTCCTTAGTCCACGTAAGAAATTGTAGTGCCGTGAGACAGACACATCAAAATTTGTGAGTGAAAACATAATTGTGTGGTCAGTCATAATTTTGCTCTAATTATTTTTGTGATTGCATAGTTTGCATTTGAAAGTTGTGTAAATTATATTTGTCAGATAAACACAGATTTATGCAACTGTTTATCCACCTGTCCACAATTATCTGATAAAAGTTTATTATATCCTGTATAGATCAGTGTTCTTATTTCATATATCGGCCAATATATCGGTTATCGGTCAATATCAGATATCGGCCAATATATTGGATATCGGCTTTTTTTAGCCCCCAATATCGGTATCAGCATCGGCCCCAAAAATCCCATATCGGTCGGGCTCTATAATAAACCCATTCAACAGTATTTACATTACAAAATATGTGTGAAAAGTAGGTACAATGTACTTTTATGGTGGTGTTACCATAGGTAACAGTTAACCATTAACTTACATCATAATAATAATTACATGCCAACAATGGTAAGGTAACTACAAAAGCACTAATGGTAAAGAACAGCACAGTCCAGCAATGGAATGAACAACACCAGAAGGTAAAGGACAACACTTAGTGAGGAGCAACAAACACACATCAGCATTGGAAGACATTCATTCATCAGACATATCATTAAGATATGACATTATTCCATGCGCATCAGTAAATGAACACAATATGTGCCAATATGTACAATTATAACCAAGGCTAATTTCCATCTTCAGTCCCAATATAAAACATAGTTCATGTAAAACAGTACAATCCAGTGTACTCAATCAACAGACAAGTCAAACATATCATACATTTATGCTACCATGTACACAACATACATGCACACACAATTTCAGAGTGCCAGATGACTTTATCTGAGATTGTGGAGGCAGGTTTGATTGTCCAGTAACTGTGATTTTGGGTTTTCGACTTGGGTCCAAACGTTGCTGATAATGAATATTAGGCATCTCAACCAAAACGATGGACTTTGAGGGAAATTGATAAAACTCTAAATAAATTAATTAATTAATAAAAAAAAATAATAATAATAATAATGTCCTCCATGCAGATTAGTTTTATATTCAGGAATGAAGTCAAGTATATTAGCCCCCTATATTTGAAAATAATTTTATTGCTTCAAAAAAAAAAAAAATAGTCCAAAAGATTCTTTATGCATTTTATTGTTTTATTGCGTTTTGTGTTTTGTTTTTTTTTTTTTTCTACAGTACTTAAACTAACTCTGACATATGTAAATGTGCTTTATTAATACATTTGGGTTGGATGAATTGGATGTGGAACTGCATATCGTCGGCTTTCTGATAAAACCTGCTAAGTGACATTTTTGGTTGGGTATAAAAACCTGCTATCTCCCCTATTATAGCTTCAAATTTCAGTCTCCTGTGAAAGTTGTTTACATTCCATCATAAGTACCATCATTAAAGGAACAGATTTTTTTTTTTTGTTATATTTCACAGTTTCCTGTTATTTAAACAGTTTTTTTTTTTCTCTTGTAAAATTTGCCAAAAGTCACATAGCAGGTTTTATCAGGAAGCCGACGATATAGCATGGCAACAGCCTACTGTCAACACAAAAGGTCTGTTACACAGAAATAACATGTAATAGAATACCATCATTGACCGATCAGAATCAAATACATGTCCGGTAATAATCTGCTTTAGATTATCTGTTCATCACATATCCAATATTTTAAAAAGACATGTTGATTTCTGACAGCTTCAATATTTTGCCACCTCAGTGACTGTCCTTTGTTGCTCCGACCTATCATTATAATGCAGGCCTTCCAAAAATAAATTAATTAATTAATTAATTAATAAAACTCCATCGTTGGTCAACTATTAATCAAAATGCAGCGATTCACTGATGTTTAACATTACAAGACAATTATCTACTGTGCACTGTGACGTCTACCTGCAAAAGAAAATACCCCTAAAAAGCTAAAAGCATGAATTACCCATTTCTTCACTCCATCCTGAAGTCATTCATAGAAGCTGACAGCTCAGATCAAACATGGAACAGAACGTACCCAGTCTTATCTTCATGCCTCTTAAACACACACTGACAGTAACTTCCACGTCTGTGTCATGCTGTTCTAAGACGAAGGGAGTCGAACTGAGGGGAGTTTGTTTAAAGCAGCTGAATGCAGAGGTCACCGAGGACAAACCCTTCAACTATTTCACTTCAACTATAGATACAGACTTTATATCAAAACTTTTAACAGAAGCGTCAAAGGCAGGCAAAAGCAAAGTCAGAGATGCAAGCATTTTTAACAATTCTGATTTTACTGTAATTTTATGTAACTTTTATATGACTTTAAATACTTACATAAGCTGTATTCCTATTTATATGTGTATTTATTTACACTACCAGTCAAAAGTTTTAGAACACCCCAACTTTTCCACGTTCGTATTGAAATTCAAGTAGTTCAAGTCCAATGAACAGCTTGAAATGGTACAAAGGTAAGCAGTGAACTGCCAGAGCAAAAAAAAAAAAAAAAAAAAAAAAAAAAAAAGGTAAGGTTAAACAAAACTGAAAAAAAAAAAAAAGTACATTTCAGAATTATACAGAAAGGCGAACAAGAAATGGGTAAACAACTTAAAGCAGTTCTGCAGTAATGGAGGTTGATCAAGCCTCGAAAGTTGGCGCTACCAACTCCTCCAGGTGTCCCAACGTTTGTGAATTAACTACAACCCCCTGTGTCTGCATAAAAGTAGTGTTGGAACACACTTTGGTGGCTTACCGTTTGGAGCATTATTTGAACAGTATTGGACTGCAGAAAGTAGTGTGTTACTATAAAAATGGAAAAGAGGAAAAGGCGATTAACGATCGAAGAGAGACAGACCATCAGAACACTTACAAATGTAGGTCTGTCCTACAGAGAAATTGCCAAGAAGATTGCCTTTTTGTATAATTCTGAAATGTACATTATTTTTCAGTTTTGTTTAACCTTACCTTTTGGTTTTTTTGTTTTTTTAACCTCTGGCAGTTCACTGCTTACCTTTGTACCACTTACAGCTGTTCATTGGACTTGAACTGCTTGAATTTCAATACAAAACTGGAAAAATTGGGGTGCTCTAAAACTTTTGACCGGTAGAGTGTGTGTGTGTGTGTGTGTGTGTATATATACATATATATATATATATATATATATGTATATATATATATATATATATATATATATATATATATATATATATATATATAAAAATATTTTTTTTTAACATCTGTGATTGTACAGTGTCATTATACTCTTCTTTTTTTCTTTGTTCAGACAAGGTATAGTTTTTAGTTTTGTCTGAACAAAAGAAAAAAGAAAAGTAAAATTACATAAACAGAAGACAAAATGAATGTCTTTAGCCCATTGTACACTGTCATTTTATGCAACCTTAAATTTCTTTCTTTCTTTCTTTGCTAAAAGCCTGACTAGGGACTGGAGATGGAAACTAGCAATAGCTATAATCTCTTAATGTGAACCATCAGTTACTTCAGCTTGTTTGTAACAGGTAGAAGTTTTACGATATAATTTGCATTGTCCTTATCAAATAAACTTTATAAATTCATTTATTTATTTATTTTGAACATAAGTAGGCAAAAGAAATTCCAGATTTAAAAGGACACTCCAATATCCCCCTGAGACCCAGGAAGGGAAAAGTTTTGGCTTTTTTATATTAAAAAACTGCCTTGATCAGAAACAGCATGATGCAAGAGTTTTCATGATACATTTATTTATTTATGTGTTTATTTATTTTTAAGGATCGTCCTTTGCAGTGATCGTGTTTGGGTTTTTTTGTTTGTTTGTTTTTTTTAAGTAAAGCTGTGAAACTCTTGTCCACTAAAGAGGACACAAATGCATTGCTGGGTCTCAGGAGGATAGGATATATGGAAATAAATTTGTTTATTTCAAATTTGCATTAAAATCAAACAACAGAAGGATTATATGAAAGAAAGTCCAACATTTGAAAAGGAACGGGATAACCCTAACCCAAATAAACAACTAAATAAAAACAAGAATAAGAGACCATGAAAACAAAAGCTAAAAACAGTCTTGATTAAAATTAAGAATTTAATGTAAAATCAATCAAAACAGTTAAAACTGTGAGCATCATGCAGGTATTAGAACTGAAAAACCTACTCTAATCAAAAGCAGCTGTAAACAAATGAGTCTGTAACCCATAAGGACCCAGTGTGACTTCTGTATCAGTTCCCAAATTAATTTGTCACTATTTAACCTTTCCTAAGTGATTCATCACCATTTGTTATAATATTAGCCTCTGAATTTAGCATTTTTTTCCCAATGAAAATCATCTATTTTCCTGTGTTTAATTCATTGATCATGTAGGTGTTTGTAAAAGCTCCGAGTAAAGTCAAAGGTTATTATGTCAAAACAGAAAAAATGAAGAAAAAGTGTCTTTTTCAGTAAAATCTATCATTAACTGAACATAAACCCAGTGTGTCCATCCACTGTTATTGATCCAACTCCATGGGTTTTAGTTAGTGTAGTTTTATTTTGAGCACATAGAATCATCAGATAACAAAAAACCATACAACACGGTAAAACTAAATTTTTCTGTGCTTGAAAAAGTGTGAGAAGAAGTAAAACTTATCGACTCCCATCCCCTTTTTACAAACTAATAATTAAATTAAATCCACTTCCATTGCTTTGTTAACATGCTTTTTTTCTTTATATTTTTACAATAACACAAAACAATCATACAAACCATTCACATACACTTTTTTGGTCACCTCAGACACAATCAGTTTTGCATAATCAACCGTTTTTAATATAAAGTATAACGTTTATATGCACTTTAAATATTTACTTCAAATACAATATCAATAAATGTGATATCTTCTTGTCATGATAATTAATTAATTACAATAATATCTTATTTTATGCATACTTCCATGCTATAACTAGATATTCACCTATTCAGACAATGTTCTATATTTTGTTATTATACTGGATTTATACCTCCTTTTAAATCAGGGGTCTCAAACTCATTTTCTTTCAAGAGCCACATTCAGCCCAATTTGATCTCAAGTGGGCCGGACCAGTCAAATAACAGTAAAATAACCTGTAAATAATGACAACTCCAAATTTTTGTCTTTGTTTTAGTGCAAAAAAAAACCCCATTAAATTATAAAAATACTTAATTTTATAAACTATCCAAATAAAAAAAGATGTGAATAACCTGAAAAAAATGAAATTTCTTAAGAAAAATAAGTGCAATTTTAACAATATTCTGCCTCAACTTATCATTTCTACATGTGCATTATGGATCGGATCTACAAAGACACTAAACACTGAGTAACAGGCAGAAAATTGTTCAAATTGTGCTTAATTTTCTTTAGACATTTCAGGTTGTTCATATTTGTTCAGTTTATTCACATTTTATTGTTACAGGATCGCTTGTAAATGTAAATATTTTCATAATTTAATGTTATCTTTTTGTAGTAAAACAAAGACCAAAATTTGAAGTTGTCATTATTTAGAGACATAATGTAATATTTTCTTCACATCAAACTGAGAAGAAAATATGGAGTCATTATTTTTCGTAGAATATTTTACTTCAGATAATATTGGTCTGTATGTGGAACCTGAACTAAAATGAATCTGTGGAATTTTTGCACTTTGCAAATTTATCCTACAGGCCGGATTGGAACCTTTGGCGAGCCGCATTGGGACCCTGGGCTGCATGTTTGAGACCCCTGTTTTAAATGCACAAATTGAAGATTGAAGGTTTTACTGGTGAATCAATGTTGTAGAAGATGACAGTGTTTCCACGGTAACTATGGAGCCTCTGAACGTCCAAATGGGTCAAATCTGATGACCATGAAAAGATGACAAACTGCATTTTACACCAATTACACTGGTCAACAACAAATTTATTGTTTAAGTTTTTTGAGCTGATTTTGGATCATTTTGGTGTGCTAAATCCAAAAATCACATTAATTTTGCTCAATCAGGTCAACTTTCTGAACTATGCTACATATTGGCTTTTTAACATTTTTTCTTACATTTATGGGCATTTTCACATCATATGATACAAAATTCTTTCATATTTCTTGCAATAAACGAGTTCTGAAGATTTTACTTTTGCCAATTTATGATTAATGTTTTTTTTTTAATTACAGGTGAATGAAATGGCTTCGACTAGAAGATCTTGCAAAAATAAGCCTGATGTATTCTGCTACATCTGCGCTGAATACACCATTGTACCTAACAGGAATCAAGTCACAAGTTTCACAAAGTGTGCTTACCAATCTTATTTTGGTATTAATTATTATATTTTGTGAGAAGATCAAATTTTTCAAAATCAAATTAGCAAAAAAAAAAACCTGACCTGATTAAGAAAAACAGATGTCGTTTTTGGATTTAGCGGTGCAAAATGGTTCTAATTCAGTTGAAAAAACCTAGACAACTTTTTTGTAACCCAGTGTTATTTTTTGTAGAATATTTTACTTCAGATCATATTGGTCTGTGTGTGGAACCTGAACTAAAATGAATCTGTGGAATTTTTGCACTTTGCAAATTTATCCCAACCTTTGGCGGGCTGCATTTGGCCCCCGGGCCGCATGTTTGAGACCTCTGTTTTGAATGCACAAATTGAAGATTGAAGGTTTTACTGGTGAATCAATGTTGTAGAAGATGACGGTGTTTCCACGGTTACTACGGATCCTCTGATATGACCCTCCAAATGGGTCATATCTGATGACCATGAAAAGATGACAAACTGTATTTTACACCAATTATTTACATGGATTGACAGGATTAGTGGATGAACAGTAGATGCTTTTGGTCGACAGTTGATATCTGAGTCTTTATGGGTTAACCTTGATTTAAAAGAACAGCGTTTCAGCAGACCTGCACTTTTCTGGTAGTTTGTTCCAGGTGTGTAGAGCATCAAAACGTAAAGTTTCATCTCTCATCCAAAAGACTTCTCCTAGTTTTTTAATAGTACGTTTTGCATTACATGCCTTCCAAAAACATCAAGACTAAGTTCAACCTATACCAACCCCGTCACAAACACCAGCAGAACACAATGTAAAAGATGAGTCAACAGATGAGAGCAGCGGCAGCATAATGCTTCCAACTCTGCCGCTGACATTTACAGCTGATTTCTATTGCAGCACAGATAATGGGAATTCACTTCAGTAGACTGTTTTTATTCTATCTATAGTTAGAATGTTCTTTGCATATGGTTTGAGGCTCAGTCAACCTTGTATTTGCTGGTTGAAATGTGCCTCCAACACATTATTTTTACTTTTATACCTGTTGCATTTGCTTTTGTTACAGTAAAAAAGTTGAATGGAGGAATGGAGTCGAACCCATGAAGACCCAGTGTTACTTTTGTGGCAGTTCCCAAATTAATTTTTCTGTCCATTTAATATTTCTTAAGAGATTTATTACAATATTCTCTTCTGTATATTGATTTTTCCAGTGATAATTAAGCATTTTCCTTTATTTAATTTGCTTATCATGTAGATCACAGGTGTCAAACATGCGGCCCAGGGGCCAAATCTGGCCCCCCAAAGGGTCCACTCTGGCCCTTGGGAGGAATTTGTGAAATGCAAAAAATACACTAACATATTAACAATCCTTTTAGTTCAGGTTCCACATTCAGACCAATTCAGTCTCAAGTGGGCAGGACCAGTAAAATACTATCATAATAACATAGAAATAATGACAATTCCAAATTTTTCTTTTCGTAAATGTAAATATTTTCATGTATTTACACTAAAAGTATAATTTTGCAAAAAACGTGAATAACCTGAACAAATATGAATAATCTGAAATGTCTTCAGAGAAGTAAGTACAATTTTAACATATTCCACCTGTTATTAAATGTTTTGTGTGTTTGTAGATCCACTGTGATCTGTAAGTTACAACATACATGTGTAAATGATCAACTGAGGCAGAATATTGTTCAAATTACACTTATTTTTTCACTTTGTTCAGGTTATTCACATCTTTTGAAAGGATAGTTTGTAGATGTAAACCTTTTCCTAATGTAAATTTGCTTTTTTTCGCTCTAAAACAGAGAAAAGTTTGAAGTTGACATTATTTATATATTATTATGTTATTATTTTACTGCTTCAGCCCACTGCAGACCAAATTTAGCTGAATGTGGCCCCTGAACTAAAATGAGTTCGACACCCCTGATGTAGATGTTCATAAAAGCTGAAATTAAAGTTGAAGGTTATTGTATCAGAAACAGAAAAAAAATGACTTTTTCAGTAAAATCTATCAATAACTGAACATAAACTGAGTGTTTCCATCCACTGTCATTGATCCAACTCCATGGGTTTTACTGGTGAATCAATGTTGTAGAAGATGACGGCGTTTCCATGGTAACTACAGAGCCTCTAAACGTCCAAATGGGTCATATCTGATGACCATGAGAAGATGACAAACTGTATTTTACACCAATTATTTACATGTATTGATAGGGTGAGTGGATCAACAGGTATTAAACCTGTTAGATCAGTAGATATTTCTGGTTGTTGGTGGATGTTTGGGTCTTTATGGGTTCATCATGTACTGGATACTGAAACTTGTTATGTCTACATTCAAAAATGCAGTTCAACATCCTCATCTAGTCACCTTCCACCATCCCAAACCATCTTCATGTTTTTTTCAGTAGTAGATAGTTTTGGTCACCGGTGGATGTTTGGGTCTTTATGAGTTAAATTACACTTTGGGGCTGAGTTTTTCTTATTACCTCCGCCAAGGAGGTTATGTTTTTGCCAGGGTTTGTTTGTTTGTTTGTTTGTCTGTCCGTTAGTGTGCAACATAACTCAAAAAGTTATGGACAGATTTTGATGAAATTTTCAGGGTTTGTTGGAAATGGGATAAGGAAGAAATGATTAACTTTTGGGGGTGATCCGGAAGAAATCCTGGATTCTGGATCACTTTGAAATTTTCGTTAACATTGTGGTAAATGGGGCCAAAATTTTTGTTTCCCAATATCTCGCTTAATTATTGACCAAAACTCATGAAATTTAACTCAGGAATTGACAATGGGGTCCTCTATCACATTTCAAAGGCTGATCCGGATCTGGTCCAGAAGGCGGATTTTATCTCAATTTATTTAAAAAATGGGGGTGCCCTTACTTTTTGGCCTACTGTGCCTTTAATATTAAAGGTAGAAATTTCTGACAAGTGCCGTCGTGTAGCTCAGTCAGTTCCGCATCGGGAGTATGCCACCGGATTTCATGTAGCTTTAATACTTAAGGAGCTAGATCCAGAAGAAAACCGCCATTACGAGAAATGTGATTTTCGTGAATAACTACTGAACTAATAAGGAAATAATTATGAATCCAGTTGCTAATGGTATGTTTTCATGGTCAAGGAATCTTAAAATATAGGTAAAATAAATATGGGACTAATATTTATGGTGGAAATCACAATATGGGGGAATTGTGCAAATCTCATGCAATTTGACTCAGGGATTTACAATGGGGTGTTCTATCAAATGGCAAAGACTGATCCGGATCTTTCAAAAACTTATGGACAGATTTGGATGAAAATTTCAGGAAATATTGATACTGGCACAAGGAAGAAATGATTAAATTTTGGTGGTGATCGGGGGGGGGCACTGATCTGCCTTGGTGGAGGTCTGCGCTCTCAGAGTGCTTTTCTAGTTAGTTTAGTTTTTTTTAGTTTAGTTTAGTTTATTTCAGACACATGCATTTGATTTTTGAAGCAAAAAAACACATATTTACTGATACATCACTTGAAAACTACGAAATAAAAATAATAATAATTACTGCTTCTAATTTGTTTTCTCACATTTTAACATACTCCAATACTACTCATTACTCATTTCATGGAGATAATATGCAAAAAAAAAATAATATATATATATATGTTTAGTAAAAAAAAAAACAAAAAAAAAACACTGTATAATAATAATAATAACAAGCAATTGTTTTACACTCAAACATGTTAGTGCAGATCAGGTTTATCAAGAACAGCAAAGTTACAGTAATGGTGTGAATTGGAGCATATGGGACGATGCATAAGTGTCCGCTGTGTCGACTGATATGGAACTAAAACAACAAATCCCATGAATATACAACAGAACAGCTGTAAAATAGCTGTCCACTGTAGAGACCCCAATCCATGAAAGGGTTAAACTGTCTGTTCAGTCAGATCAGGCAGAGGACTGTGGTCAAACCAGCCCCTGGTGTTTTTCATGTACGCTATTTATCTGAGAATTAAAAGGAAGTCAAGTAAGTTGGCAAAAATGGTTTGAAGGCTATATTTAACATGAAATAAAATCTTTTTCCTCCAAAAGCATTTCACGAATCTGGTATTTTTGGTATTACTACTTCAAATACTATTAGCACTAACACTATGAACTACTTTTACTGTGTTCTTTTGGAGTAATCATACTCCAAAATCCCTTCCAGGCTTCAAAAGTGTTTTCATCTGAAATAGTGTAAAAGACTAAATTCATTGATGAATAAAATTAATTTTTCCAATAACTACCTCATGAATGTGGTCTTTTGGTATACTCCATATAATATAGTACTCATCATACTCCAAATATACTAGATTCATCAGGTAGTTATTGGAAAAGTTAATTTCTTTTTTTCCATGTAATTTTACTGTTTACACTAAAACAAAGATAAAATCTGCAGTTGTCATTATTTATAGGTTATTATGATAGTATTTTTCTGGTCTGACCCAATTGAGACATACAGGGGTTGGACAAAATAATGGAAACACCTTCACCTCAGGATGATAATGCCCCAATCCATACAGCTAGACTTGTTAAAGAATGGCGTGAGGAACATTCTAATGAAGTTGAGCATCTCGTATGGCCGGCACAGTCCCCAGACCTCAACATTATTGAGCATTTATGATCAGTTTTAGAGATTCAACTAAGACGTCGATTTCCACCACCATCGTCTCTAAAAGAGTTGGAGGGTATTCTAACTGAAGAATGGCTTAAAATTCCTTTGGAAACAATTCACAAGTTGTATAAATCAATACCTCGGAGAATTGAGGCTGTAATTGCCACAAAAGGCGGACCTACACCATATTAAATTATATTTTGTTGATTTTTTTAAGGTGTTTCCATTATTTTTGTCCAACCCCTGTAGCTGTCCACTGTAGTGACCCCAATCCATGAAAGGGTTAAACTGTCTGTTCAGTCAGATCAGGCAGAGGACTGTGGTCAAACCAGCCCCTGGTGTTTTTCATGTACGCTATTTATCTGAGAATTAAAAGGAAGTCAAGTAAGTTGGCAAAAATGGTTTGAAGGCTATATTTAACATGAAATAAAATCTTTTTCCTCCAAAAGCATTTCACGAATCTGGTATTTTTGGTATTATTACTTCAAATACTATTAGCACTAACACTATAAACTACTTTTACTGTGTTCTTTTGGAGTAATCATACTCCAAATATACTAGATTCATCAGGTAGTTATTGGAAAAGTTAATTTCTTTTTTTTCGTGTAATTTTACTGTTTACACTAAAACAAAGATAAAATCTGCAGATGCCATTATTTATAGGTTATTATGATAGTATTTTTCTGGTCTGACCCAATTGAGATCTCACTGGACTGTATGTGTCTGTATGTGGAACCTGAATTAAAAGGATTTTGACACCATTGATTGTTAATATCCTCTGTGTAATTTTAATTTTTGCATTTCACAAATTCATTCTACGGGCCAGTTTGGACCCTTTGGCGGGCCGGATTTGGTCCCCGGGCCGCATGTTTGACACCTGTGCATCAGATGTTCCCCTTATGACAAAGGATGACCCCAGATGACACTGGTACGACCAGACACATACGACAACAGTGTTCGTGTGAGCATCATCATCATCATCATCATCATCATGTGTAGGACTGAGTTGTAAATACTGGCTTAGAGTCTGACACTAGAATAAAACAGCCTATAAATCTCATGGAAGGTGTTCAGTGTGTGGAGTGTGGACAGGAGCTATATAATAAGATGAGATTTTTTTTTTTTTTTTTTTTTTTTTTTTTTTTTTTTTCGGCTCGGTTCACCCTTTGTGCCCTAACCTTGCATTTTCATACCCATCCATTTATCTTTAAAAACTTGCTGCCAGCGTTGAGAAGTCTGATGTCAATATTTTTTTTTTTCCATATCTGATTTTTAGAGTTGATTCTAAAGTTAACAGCTCTAAAAGCTTAGGGACCTTTTCTTTTTTTTTTTTCTTTTTTCATCCTCAGGTGGTGTCCTTCACAGGTCTCTGACAGCTGATTACAATTTACCCTTGGATTGCTGTGTGCATGTGTGTGTGTGTGTGTGTGTGTGTGTGTGTGTGTGTGTGTGTGTGTGTGTGTGGCGTCACAGCCCAAAAATTGCATGATCCGGAGCATAATCTAAATTGAGGGGACTCTTTAAAAAAAAAAAAAAAAAAAAAAAAACAAGGTGACCCTTGATTTTCTGCCCATGTTTCTGAGTGTGAACACGCCAGGTCTGATTAGAGTAAAAATCCTCCGCTCACTTTGGATTTGTTTGAATATTAATGAACAACTCCAGGGATTTATTTGAGGGCAACTGTTGTATTTTCAAAAGAAATGGTTAAAGTTGAAATCTGCTTAGTACTCAGTTTGCAACCCATCAAGAATCTCAGTGAGTTGTCCATTTTTGATTTTTTCTTCTTCTTCTTCTTCTTCTTTTTCTTATGTGGCCAAATCCAGGGGCCAGGAGAGTCTCTAAATATGTAGGGGTCAGCTTAATTGGAGCCAGATCTCGGAACATGTGTGTGTATAAGTGCATGTGTATGTTTGTGAGTGTGTGTCCAGCTTACAGGAAGAGGAGAGGAAGTGAATATAGGTCAGACATTATAACACTAAGTAGCCTTATCAAACCACAATTCTCCCTGCTGGAGCCAGTGCGGGCAGAGGCTGACGACTTTAGAAATTGTGCTGCACAGTTGGAATTTCTGAGACATTTTTTCACATGACTACAGCTTGTAGCATTACATGTTGATGCGTGTGTGGTCATGGGAGATGCTTGCGATAGCTGATGATGAAATACAATAAAAATAAATAAATAAATAAATATTAGTGGGTTGTGCAGAACACGTGGCTTTTTTTCCAACTTAACCCTTTCATGCATAGTGGTCAGCTGTTCTGTTGTATATTCATGGGTTTTGTTGTTTTAGTTCCATATCACCCAATATAGTGGACACTTATGCGTCATCCCCAAACACTGCAATTCATATCATTACTCTAACTTTGCTGTTCTTGATAAACCTGATCTGCACCAACAAGTTTTAGTGTAAGTCGATTGCTGATTGTTATTAGACTGAAATTAACAGTTTTCTTATACAAAAAGGTTTTTTTTTTGCATATTATCTCCATGAAGTGAGTAACAACTAGTATTAAAGAACACTAAAATGTGAGAAAATGGCATTAGCAGCATTAAAAATGTTTTATTTCATAGTTTTCATACAGTATATCACTCTCTAATGATAGGTTATGTGTTATTGTATTATGCGTTTATGTAAATCATAGTGTATTTGTTCGTAATAGTATAAAACCAGAAAAAAAATGATTTAATAGTAAGTATCAGTCATATTACAGTATATAGTATAGATATGATTAGACTAGGAGGGTTATTATTGTTATTAACCCTTTCATGCATGAATTATGAGAACGCTAGTCGAGATTTTTTCCTGAGTGTTTTTATTCCTCTTTAGACATTAAAGAACCAATGACATTGAAATTTTTTTATGAACCTATTTCTCATGGAGTTACAAAAATGTCCACTCAACTGGCCACCATGCGTTTAATTTTTGAAGCAAAGAAACATGTATTTAAAACCCATCATCAGAAAGTGATATACTGTGTGAAAACTAGGAAATAAAAACATTTTTAATGCAGCTAATCTGATGTTTTCTCACATTTTAGCATACTTTAACAGTAGTTATTACTCACTTCATGAAGACAATATGCAAAAAAAAAGCCCAAACTTTTTGTTTAAGAAAACTGTTAATTGCAGTCTAATAACATTTAACAACTGATTTGCACTTAAACATGTTACTGCAGATCAGGTTTATCAATAACAGCAAAGTTACAGTAATGGTCTGAATGTCAGTGTATTGGATGGTGCATAAGTGTCCACTGTGTTGGCTGATATGGAACCAAAACAACTAAACCCATGAATATACAAGAGAACAGCTGGAGAAGAACTGTCCACTGTAGTGACCAATATGCATGAAAGGGTTAAATATATATAAGGAGAAAGGGTGGGAGTTTATAAGTTGGACTTCTTCTCACTCCTTTTCGAATATGTATTATATGTCTTATGTTTAAGTGTTTTGTTTATTTCTTTTCTTCTGTTTTGACATTCATATTCGAAATAAATACATCCATCAATCAATCAGGTTTTAAATAAATGTTTCTTTGCTTCAAAAATTAAACGCATGCTGTCCAGCTGAGTGGACATTTTTGGAACTCCATGAAAAATAGGTTCATCAAAAAATTTCAATTGCATTGTTTTTTTTATGCCTAAAGAGGAATAAAATCACTCTAGAAAAAAAATTGACTAAGGTTCTCATAATTCATGCATGAAAGGGTTAAAATGCACTTTTGTGGAATTTGCCGGAGCTTGACGCGCTGTTTGGCCAACTCGGACCCTTACCTCTGTAGGTGCTGCCGGGTTGGTAAGTCTCGGGGTCCCCCTCCACCCTGAGTCTGAACTCATGGTGCCCATCCCTCCGGGTCCCCTGGGTCTGCGCCCGGAGGATCCTCCCGCAGTACCCGTCCGACCTGCCACCGGAGGGCTCCTCCACGAACGCCACGGCGTTGCACACAAAACTGGAGACGAAATAGTACTGCAAGAGCAGCAGATGCAGATACAATCCCATCTCTGCAGCCGGACTTTACCACAGTTGCAGTTCAGTCGGGAATAATAATAATAATAATAATAGTGATGATAATAAGAAAAGAAAAAGCCAAGTGGAAGAAACGGACACGAAGATTACGTCCGGTTCCTTGTTTCCAACTCTGAGCG
Organism: Sphaeramia orbicularis; assembly: GCF_902148855.1. Lineage (NCBI taxonomy): Eukaryota > Metazoa > Chordata > Actinopteri > Kurtiformes > Apogonidae > Sphaeramia > Sphaeramia orbicularis. The sequence goes on along the minus strand of NC_043962.1, from coordinate 9,453,150 downwards.
CAGTCAGTGGGAAAGGTGAGGGGAAGGAGACGGATCCATCCTGGAGTGAGGAGCGCACCACGGTGGAGAGGAGAGAAGAGAAGAGGAGCTACTGCTGAGTGTGTGTGTGTGTGTATGTGTGTGTGTGAAAGAGAGAGAGTGAGTGAGTGAGTGTGGAAGGAGCAGCGGGGGGGGCCGACAAATAACCGAGCGCGGGTGCACGAAGCCCTCTCCTTGACTTGAGGCGAGGGAAGGTCCACACTGGAGCTTCGCACTTTAATAAGAGCCCCACCACCACCACCACTAGTACACACACACACACACACACACACACACACACACACACACATACATGGTCAGTACGCACGCTGACAGGCTGTGGATCTCTCACATGGAGCTGCCTCATGGGGGGGGGGGGAATACAATGATCCTCCTGTGCTTCAAATAAGACAGCAGCACTTCATTTAAAGACCCCATGAACTTAATCAGGTCATTATTAACTAAGTGCATGCTTCTGCAGGACTGGGAGCTGTCATTCATTACACGTTGCCCGTGCGTCTTTACGCGCTCCTGCTGCGCTATTACGCACGAAATGACCATGTGTTATTAATGAATTAACTAATCAAATGACTAAACATAAAGATATCAGTCACTGTAAACCCCGTCTGCCTTTCTGTAAGAACAACTGATTACTCTTTCAGTTTTCCAACTCACATATTCAATCAGCTCTGTTCTAATGTAGGCTGTATCTTCATTTGATGGTTCTCCCATGTATTCAATTTGCACTTCTCCGCATGAACATCTGGCGTACGGAGCACATTTCCTCACAACCATCTCCCAGTACACTTGAGTGCAAAGCCTATTACAAGACAGACATAGATGAACAATGTAAGACAGCTGCTTCTGGCCAGCAGGTGTCGCAAGAGCCTCTGTGCACTTCCAGGTCCAACTGTTTGGTAGTGTGGTCACTCTCCTCATCAGTGCATCCCTTTACACTTTTCCTTAAGTTTTTATTTTGTTGTAGAGCAAAGGTTTAAAGGATTATGGATATGTAGGGTTGAAGGTTTCATATTAAATGTGTAGTTTTGGATTTAGCTGAGGCAGTAAGTTGAAGTAAGATGATAGTTTGATTCATTTCATTTCAATGTATTTAGTTTTTTAATCACATTTTGCAAACATCTTGTCAGAGGAGAATTAAGCTGTAAAAATTCCAAATGCAACATCCGCTGATAAAAGTGTGTGTGTGTGTGTGTGTGTGTGTGTGTGTGTGTGTGTGTGTGTGTGTGTGTGTGTCTAAGTATTACTTACATTTTAGGGCTCACAGTGCAACAACTGAGGCTTGAAATTGAAGTCAATGCAGGGTCTTTGAATGTCATACCACCGACAGCCACTAGATGCCAACTCCAAATGACTTCCATTACCTTCATATAAATACACAAACAAACAAACAAACACAAAATACTAAAGAATAGTAAACATAATATAAAAACACATTAATAAAATACAGCCATTTTTCCCCAGAAGTCATTTCAGTTTCATTCCTTCATTTGGATCTTTAAGTAAGGTTTTCCATTTAGAGCTTAGTTAATTAGTTAATTAATACAATTTTAGGAATAATAGAAGATGTCTAGATGTGTTTTCTTTTGGGCTGTCTAAGTGCTTGTGGGGTTTGAGTCACACCTACATCACTGAATCAGACTTTATAGCTTCTGTTTATTGAATAAAACATTTTTTCCCTGACAAAAACATCAACATTTAGCAACCAGCTGATATGTAATGTTAACTGGAAAGTCATAACAATAGCATAACATAACATAACATAACATAACATAACATAACATAACATAACAAGAATGAATGCAGATCTTAAGCTCCCCCTGGTGGCTCTCTGCAGTATTAGTCGTAAATCTTGACTCATATTAGGGAATTTGACTTTGGACTAGGGTTGGGCGTATCAATCTAAATATCGATGGTATCAATACCCAAGGTGAGTATCGTATCGGATCAATAGAGGGAATGCAAATACGTCACTTCCCCCTGGGCCACGCCCCTCTAAGTCAGACTGAGCGGCAAAAACAAACCGGCTCAACATGGCAGAGCATAGCAGTAACTACAGCGAGACCGGGAAAAATGTGGGATATAACATGAAATTAAAGACAACTGGACTGGACATGGATCCATACAAGCTACCAAACAACAAGTGGTCTACGAACATTGATATGTGGACAGAAATCACCTATCCTGACATTTATATGAACCTGATTTCAACGCTGGGAAAATCCCCAATGCAAAGGCTGAAAGCATACAAAAGACACAGAGTTGTTGACATCCTCGTCATCATTAATTAGAGGATTACAGCTGGTGAGTGCTTTAATTCAACATACTATTGTTTTGGAGGTTTTCTGTCAGTGCAGACGTATTTTCTTGGCGGTGATTTCCGCGGTAAAGGCCCAGCAGTAGTGCTCACAGTTCACTACTGATTTACTGGAGTTGAACCCTTTGTATTGACCCAAGTGAGTGGATGATCTACTGGTACTGTGGAGATTTAAGGGGAGTTCACATCAAATACTGGATCCAACACAGATACAACAGCTTTGTGCTAGAGTACCCCCTTATTTGGAAAACTAGGTTAGCCTCAGTTTAAGCTAGTTTACAAATTATGTAGAACGCAAGGTTCAGAATCACACAACTGAAGACAAAAACGTTTCAGTTCTGAAATATAGAACTAAATGACAGATGCTAACATTAAGAGCTTTACTAAAAAGTAACATTAGCCAAAACTATATGTAATTTAAGGTATGATTTTACGCAAGAACACAGCATAAATTAATGTTACCTGACACGAAATGGCAACCACAAATCCAGGTTTCGTTGCCTGGATTCCAGTTATTTCTACAAATTGCAGCGATCCATCTGCTTCTTCTGTCTTTGGCTTTAGGTCGCCGCTAAAATAATAGCTCCGAGGGCTTTTAAAACCTATTTGTGCAATCAATGGCACAACAGCTCTTCCTCATTTTTTAGATTGTCCTAAAGTTTTCGCAGTATTCAAGCCAAAGCCGCTACTCGTCTCCCTCTTTCTGCCACTCAGTGGGCGGAACCGTGGTGACTTGTGCTAGCGGTGACGTCACATGCATACCCTCTACACTAGCGTGATGAGATCGATACTTTTGCTGCCGTTTCTCTTCTATACGTCCAGTAAATTACTCAGATTTTCTTACAGAGTTTGTGCGAGCGCACCTTCTCTCCATGCCTCTTTGTCCAGTTGTTTTATCATAATCATAATCAACTATCCAAAGGCAAGATCACGAAACTATTCAATGATCGTGACAGTTCAAGTAAAAAGTATCGGTATCGTATTGAAATCTGAGATACGAGCCCTGTATTTACTTAGTATTGGAGCAATACCAAAATTCCCAGTATCGTCCATCCTTACTGTGGGCAATCTAAAGAATGAATGAATGAATGAATGTTTTATTAAAGTGTCATACATTTAGATGCCCCGCCCATAGGCTTATAAGACCCTACTGACATCAGAACAGGAAGATGACCCACATATAAAGCATAAACTCATCCCAATAACAATTACATCAAAAAACAAGGTCATTTTGGTTCAGGATACCGAGTTCTTTGTCTGAGTTTCCGTGCCTTCCCCCAAAATCTTGTTAAACCATAAATTCTATTTTCAAATAACCAACTCAACATGTCCCTATCAGGCATCCAAAACAAACAGGCTTTTTACACTGAATTTTCTCAAACGTAATAGTTCTGATATCATGATATAATGGAGCGAAGAAATGCATCCAGGGTTTTTGTTTATTGTTTCAATTTGTTATTTCTGGTGACTTGTTTCTTGTTGTTGTTGTGATGTTGTAAGTAAGAATAAAATTGATCAAAACAAAAAAAGAAATGCATCCATTAAATTTTCCCCAAAGGTTATTTCTGTCTTTTTGAGTAAATTTCATGGGGCCACTTTGTGTAAAAGTTATCATTTTCTGATATACTTTACTTGTAATCAGAATTTCGGTGCTATAAAAACATCTGGTTGACCGCTGGAATGAGCAATCAGTGAAAAAGAGATGCCAGAAATGTGTGTGAGGAGAGAACATGTAGTCCCACGTCCTCGCATTGCAAAAATCTAAATCTTACCAAGTGTATTTTTCTCATTTCTAGTCCAAATATCTCATCACACTTAAAATAAGACAATCACCTAAAGAGGAACTTTCCAGTGACATATAAGGACTTGTTTTTAGACAATAGATATGGAAAATCTTATTTCAAGAAATCTTACCGAGATAATTTTCACTTGTTCCATTGGCAGATTTTTTTTTTTAGGCTAAATTCAAGATTTTCTTTGCCTAATTCAAGTTTTTTTTTTTTTTGCATAATTCAAGATTTATTTTTTTTTTCTACCTATGGAACAAGTGAAAATGATCTTATCCTCACATTGCAAAAATTTAAATCTTACCAAGTGTACATTTTTCTCATTTCTAATCAAAATATCTTACACTTAAAGTAAGACATAATCACCTAAAAAGTAAATTTTCAGTGAGATACAAAGAACTTATTTTTGGACATCTTGAAAATCTTATTCCAAAAAATCTTAAGTCAAAAAAATCTTGAATTAAGCAAAAAATCTTGAATCAAGCAAAAAAAAAAAAATCTGCCAATGGAACAAGTGAAAATTATCTTGGTAAGATTTCTTGAAATAAGATTTGCCAGATCTGTTGTCTAAAAATAAGTTCTTACATGTCACTGAAAAGTTCTTCTTTATGCAATTATGTCTTATTTTCAGTGTGATGAGATATTTGGACTAGAAATGAGAAAAATACACTTGGTAAGATTTAGACTTTTGCAGTGCACATGTGTATTGTACAGACTTTGACTATAAACTCTATCACACAAGTAACACGGCAGCTCCTGCAACTGTTTTGCATTTTTACTTAGTCCATCTTTCCATCTGATTTATGGTTTTCTGTCTCCAAAAGAAAATCTAGGCTTGGATCTTAAAAACAGTAGTAAAAAAAAATAAAAGTGTGTGAGTTTGGCTGTAGTTGTGCCACTTGTTTTATCCAGGCTGTGATGGAGATGGAGCCTTTACTTTGTTACTTGCGCGGTTTCAACTCCCTCATGGGGAAATAATCAAGTTCAGGAAATGAATGTAAGTCAATAAGATCCCCTAAACACATGGAGACCAGTGTGTGTGTGTGTGTGTGTGCGTGTACGTGTGCGTGTGCGTGCGTGTGCGTGTGCGTGTGCGTGTGTGTGTGTGTGAGCATCATAAAACCTTAAGGAAATGAACTGAATCAAATAAACTCACACTGAACCAATTCACTCTCGTAGTCATGGTTCCTGTACGCATGCCAACCTTATGAGTGTCTTCATTGTGTGTTTGTGTGTGTGTGTGTGTGTGTGTGTGTGTGTATGTGTGTTAAGCCTGGGTAGCATTGTATAACTCAAAACAATCCTCAGTGCTGGAGATGGTTAACCTAAACAGCATCAGCCTGGATGTCTGTGTGTGATGGATCCCAGCTGGAGTGACTGTGCACTATAAACTGTCTGATGGATGGTTGACGTCTGGAGCGTTCCCTTGACCGAACTGCGAAGACATAACAACCCGACGACCTTTTAGAAATGAAAACAACCTGTTTGCACACGAGCCAACTCCACTCCAAATCCAACTTTAAAAAAAAAAAAACAAAAAACACAGAAAAACCATTAAAATGTTTCTTCATGTACTAACTCATGCTTTTTTTTTAAATTGTATGTTCTTACTCGGGTTTTTATCCCGGATTGTTTTTATTGTTTTTTTATCTTTTCTGGTTTTCAATGTGTTTTATTGCATCTTGTTTTTATTTATTTGATCTTACCTATTTTATTTACTGATCCATGCTGCTATACCGATGAATGGTGGAACACTGAGCACTTTTTGTTTTGTCCTGTCTGTAAGTGTGATCAAGTGCCTGTCTTGCATGTTTAACCCTTTCATGCACAGTGGTCACTCCAGTGGACAGTTATTCTACAGCTGTTCTCTTGTATATTCATGGATTTTTGTTGTTCTTTTCGTTGTTTTTTTGTTTGTTTTTTTAGACATATCTTTACTAAAGTTTTAAGACACTCCATATCTTTTCTGACATGAATTGGTAACATTATGTAGATCTCTTCTGAGCATAAACCCCCAGAATCACAAATCGTCCCCATAGTTTTCATACAATTTATCAGTAAATACATGTTTCTGTGCATCAAAAATTAAACGTGGGGTGTCCAGCTGAGTGCACATTCTTGCCACTTTATGAAAAATAGGTTCATAAGAAATTGTTTTCATTATTTTTTTTTTAATGTATTTTTTACATTTTTAAAATTATTTTTATTTTATTTATTTATCTTTTTTTTTTTTTTTTCCAGAAGAAAATTTTCAATCGCATTGTTTTTTTCATGCCTAAAGAGGAATAAAAACACTCAGGAAAAAATTTTGATTAAGGTTCTCATAATTCATGCATGAAAGGGTTAATGTAAGTGTTGTTGTAATGCCAAGGCAATCACCTAGACTGCAAAACAAATCTACCTACGCATATAAATAAAATAACCTTGACCTTGTATGTCCCAAAAAAAAATTACAATTGGACTTTCCGCATTGATAACTTTCAAAATAATTAAACAATCTAAATGCTATTTCAGGGTATGAAACGATAACTTGGTACCTACATCTTGCAGAAAACCCCATTTAATTTGGTTCAATGGTCACTGAGAAACGTGGATCTTTGTAAAGCATGTCATGGGTTCGTTTCTTGCATCTATATGAATGAAAATATTTTGCTCAAAACTGACAAAGCAACTAACAAATGAATTCAAATTCTGTGCATAACATTATATCAGTGGTGTGTACTCTAGTGAGGTTTTGTTGCTGAAAGATGCATTGATCTCTCAATTACCATTTTGCATTTGCTCCCTAAGAAGCTAACATCTGTCAACAAGCATTTCACTTTGGTTCGTACCGATCCAATTCTCCAACTACAAATTCAGTATGGTTGGTCAGCAACTAACTCCTGCTCAGAACATTCATTGTGTTAATAATAATTTGTCTTTCTTTAATCGTTCATTGTCGCACCTTACAAACATTTGCAAAACTCTGAAATCTGCTTCCTTTTTGATGTAATTCATTATTCATTTCGTTAGTTGAAAATGAAAAAAAACAAGCGGTCGCTTTTTCAAAAGAAATATTTTTGTGCGAGAACACAATGAACAACTTCATATTTGTACGGCATGAACACAATGGACAACGCGTCTCCTTACAAAACTTGGAGGGAAGGAACTTCTGACATGCTTTACAAAGATCCCTATTTCTCGGTGACCACTGAAGTAAATTAAATGGGATTTTCTGCAAGATATACATGGTGGGGAAGCAAAATTTACAATATTTTGAGGCAGGGATTGAAAGACAGTGTATGACCAGTTAGTTTATTGAAAGTCATGAGAATTTATTTGCCACAAGAAAATTTACATAATAGAAAATGTTTTTATTCTATGTGTCCTCCTTCTTTCTCAATAACTGCCTTCACACACTTCCTGAAAGTTGCGCAAGTGTTCCTCAAATATTGGGGTGACAACTTCTCCCATTCTTCTTTAATAGTATCTTCCAGACTTTCTCGTAATAGTTTTGCTCATAGTCATTCTCTTCTTTCCATTATAAACAGTCTTTATGGACACTCCAACTATTTTTGAAATCTCCTTTGGTGTGACGAGTGCATTCAGCAAATCACACACTCTTTGACGTTTGCTTTCCTGATTACTCATATGGGCAAAAGTTTCTGAAAAGGTATGGATAATAGTGTTAGGTATGATTATGACATCAATATATGTTTGGTTTCAAAACAATTGACGTAGTGCCTGCTGAGAAAAAACAACTAAATGTTCATTGTAAATTTTGCTTCCCCACCCTGTAGGTAATAAGTTATAGTTTCATGCCCTCAAATTGCATTTTGATTGATTCACTATTTTTAAAGTTATCATTGCTGAAAGTCCGATTGTAATTTTTTGGGGACATATCGTATGTCCCCAAAAAATTACAATGAGACTTTCTGCAATGATAACTTTAAAAATAATTAATTAGCCATTTCTAAATCCCCCTGATGTGCACCATTCAGTAGTATCTCAGCCAATTTGCCCATTTTTTTCGCTCTCGAATGGTGAAGCCATAACCTGCCCTACTCTGCCTCTCATTGGCTAAAACTTGGTACTTTAACTGATTAGATTGGTTAACTTTAGGCATGAGGACTGATGAGCCAATCAGAGGCAGAGTAGGGCGGGTCATGCCGAGGAAAATATTGCTAACTAGCGCTGGCCACCTCTGGAACCTGATTGGACACCTCTGGAACCAGTGCTACCCCAGTTGATTGACAGGTCACTGCATGTCTCGTTGAAAGATACTCGATTATTGGAATTGCGAACAAAAAAGGCAGAATAAATGTCTTTCAAAAGAGTGGCACATATGGAGAGAACCTACTTTCATGGAATACATAATTCTGAGGTAAGTTTTAAGGTGGTTTCAGAATGAGTCACTGTTTTAAACTACTGGACATATGACTGCACATTTAGAGAAGAGATGTTGTCACCAGTAGTTCAACTGTGTGAGTAGGCTAACGTTATGAAAGGCTAACGTTATCCTATGCTTGCCACATGTTGAATACATATCAAAGTTATAATAGTTTTGGATTTTTCATTACAGTTTAGTTTTAGCTAGTTTTGACTTTTTTTTTCTCTCTAATTCAGGTAGTTTTAATTAGTTTTTAGTGCAGGTTTGCTAGTTTTTATTTGTTTTTTGTTTTCTTCTAAATGCTTAGTTTTACTTTAGTTCCAGTATTAGTTTTGGTTTCTTCATATCTTTTCTCTTCTTCACCGTCGTATTCAAATAAATCCCAGACAGGACTCTGCTGCTTTCTCCCAACTTTAGTCTCCATGTTTCCAGGTAGAGTGGGAACGAGAAGACGACTCTAAACAACAAGTGACGAGAAGTGACGGACCGTAAAGTGCCGTATGGTGCCGCTAGCTACAATTGCTCAAATGAAATAAATCCATTTCAATTCAATCCAACATTGACAAAGATGAAAACGAAGGGAATTTTATCCATAATTTTTATCTGTTTTAGTTAGTTTTGTAAGCACACAATACAGTTTCAGTTAGTTATCGTTCTTTCTTTTAATTATAGTTTTTATTTATTTCAGTTAACGAAAATGTTTCTTCAATTCTAGTTTTCATCATTTCGTTAGCTCTCGTTAACAATAACAACCTTGATACATATACATTCATGCAGCTGCTTGTGTGACCAGTAAAACCTACAAACTGCTCCTGATAAAGTCTTGATAATTTTATAAAAATGAGCAAATACTAGTGGTGGATTTTTGGGTAAACTAAATAGAGTAGTCTGACATGTCACTGTTTCTAAAATGGCATTTTCTGGTCTACTTCAAAAAAAAAAAAAAAAAAGGGTAAAAATTGAGAGTATACCCACTTCTCCAGGGGCCATTTCACCACTGCCAAAAACATACTTGAATAGCTTGTCTGCATTTGTACGACTGAATAGAAAAGTTCTGTAGCTCCTCTAATAACACAGACATTTGTCTTTAGTCAACTTGCCCGCTCAAATAAGACTTTCATGAGAGTAATAAGGTTCTGATGCAGGAAGCACGGGCCAAAAGGGTGTATTAAATATGAAAATTGCACTGATCTTAGTGTGTGGAAGTCATTTCCTCTAATGGACTATAAGGGTTCTAAAAAAGCTCTCAATATTGTGCTCAAGTGTGTAATAGAATTTCTAATCACTTTACAAAAGCTTTTTTTATTCCGCTCATACACGGTGCTCACTTCATTTAGCTCCTTGTTTCTGTATCTCAAGTAACAAAGATGGATTGAATGTGCTGGATCGTACAGGCTAAGTGCCCGCTGATGAAAGAAGGTATTTCTCATTTGGACTTGTATTTCCATAAATGTTGAAAAGGAAAAACAGGGACTGGAAATGCAGTTACTTCATTTTAATTCCAGATCTTTCAGAGTGTATATCTGGAAAATCCATGCAAACATAACATGATAAAGTAAGTAGTTTAAGGCTCTTTGGTCGGTCATGTCCAGACAGTCCACTCATTCAATTCAATTTTATTTGTAGAGCCCATTATCACAACAAGGTCACCTCACAGGGCTTTACCGCGTAAAAAAAATCTAAATCTTACCAAGTGTAATTTTCCTCATTTCTAGTCCGAATATCTCATCACACTTAAAATAAGACATAATCACCTAAAGAGTAAGTTTTCAGTGAGATATAAGAACTTATTGTTAGACAATAGATCTTGAAAATCTTATTTCACAAAATTTTACCAAGATAATTATACACTTGTTCCATTGATAATTTTTTGTGTGAATTAAGCAAAAAATCTTAAATTTAGCAAAGAAAATCTTGAATTAAGCAAAAAATAAATAAAAAAATCTTGAATTAAGCCCAAAAAAATCTTGAATTAAGCAAAAAAAAAATCTACCAGTGGAACAATGAAAATTATCTTGGTAAGATTTCTTGAAATAAGATCTTCCAGATCTATTGTCTAAAAATCAGTTCTTATATCACACTGAAAAGTTCCACTTTAGATGATTATGTCTTATTTTAAGTGTGATGAGATATTTGGACTAGAAATGAGAAAAATACACTTGGTAAGATTTAGATTTTTTTCCAGTGTGCAAACATAACAAGATGAAATAAGTGGTGTAAGGCTCTTTGGTCAGTCATGTCAAGATACTGGAAAAATCTAAATCTTACCAAGTATATTTTTCTCATTTCTAGTCCAAATATCTCATCACACTTAAAATAAGACATAATCACCTAAAGCGGAACTTTTTAGTGAGATATAAGAACTTATTTTTAGGCAATAGATTTGGAAAATCTTATTTCAAGAAATCTTACCAAGAGAATTTTACACTTGTTCCACTGATTTTTATTTTTATTTATTTATGTGTGTGTGTGTGTGTGTGTGTGTGTGTGTGTGTGTGTGTGTGTGTGTGTGTGTGTGTGTGTGTGTGTGTGTGAATTAAGAAAAAATCTTAAATTTAGCAAAAAATCTTGAATTAAGCAAAACAAAATCTGCCAATGGAGCAAGTGAAAATGATCTTGGTAAGATTTCTTGAACTAAGATTTTCCAGATCTATTATGTAAAAAACAGTTCTTATATCTCACTGAAAAGTTCCTCTTGAGGTGATTATGTCTTATTTTAAGTGTGATGAAATATTTTGACCAGAAATGAGAAAAATACACTTGGTAAGATTTTCTTTTTTTTTTTTTTCCAGTGTGCAAACACAACATGATGAAAAAAGTGGTTTAAGGCTCTTTGGTTGGTCATGTCAAGACAGTGGAAAAAATCTAAATCTTACCAAGTATATTTTTCTCTTTTCTAGTTAAAATATCTCATCACACTTAAAAGAAGACATTATCACCTAAAGAGGAACTTTTCAGGAAGATATAAGAACTTATTTTTAGACAATACATCTTGAAAATCTTATTTCAAGAAAGTTTACCAAGATAATTTTCACTTGTTCCATTAATAGATTTTTTTCTGTGAATTAAGCAAAAAAAAAAAAAAAAAAAAAAAAAATCTTGATTTATGCAAAAAAAAAAAAAAAAAAATTAAAAAATAAACAAATCTTGACTTAAGCAAAAACATCTGCCAATGGAACAAGTGAAAATGATCTTGCTAAGATTTCTTGAAATACTATTTTCAAGATCTATTGTCTAAAAATAAGTTCTTATATCTCACTGAAAAGTTTCTCTTTAGGTGATTGTCTTATTTTAAGTGTGATGAGATATTTTGACTAGAAATGAGAAAAATATTCTTGGTAAGAGTTTGATTTTTTTTTTTTTTTTTTTTCCAGTGTGCAAACATAACATGATGAAATAAGTAGTTCAAGGCTCTTTGGTCGGTCATGTCAACATACTGGAAAAATCTAAATCTTACCAAGTGTATTTTTCTCATTTCTAGTCAAAATATCTCATCACACTGAAAATAAGACATAATCACCTAAAGAGAAACTTTTCAGTGAGATATAAGAACTTATTATTAGACAATACATCTTGAAAATCTTAGTTTATGAAGTTTTACCAAGATCATTTTCACTTGTTCCATTGGTAGATTTTTTTCCTTCAATTAAGCAAAAAAAAATCTTGAATTAATAATAATTACTGGTGAATCAATGTTGTAGAAGATGACGGTGTTTCCACGGTAACTACGGAGCCGCTGAACGTCCAACTGGGTCATACCTGATGACCATGAAAAGATGAAAAACTGTATTTTACACCAATTATTTACATGTATTAGTAGGATAAATGGATCAACAGGTATTAAACAGTTTCGATCAGTAGATGGTTTTGGTTGGTGATGGATGTTTGGGTCTTTATTCTTTCAACAAACTAATGGTTCTTAAAGAAATGAGAGTCTACTTATTGCATCAGTTAAAGGGTTAAAGAAGTGGTTGCAGCTGAAACATATTAATCAGTGCAGTAATTATCCAACAGAAGGATCTGAAGTGTTTGCAGAGTTAAATCCAGGTGGAAACTGTCGCTAGAGCAGTTGAACAGTGACGGATTAATAATTCTACAGTGTGTATAATAAGAGACCAGAAGTATTAGATCAAGTATTAAACCTTCTGTAACTCAGACACTGTTATTTGCCCAAACTCAAGAAAGGAACGTCAGTTACATTTGAAAGAACTTTTGAAAAGTGCATTTTAAGAAGAAGAAAGAAGTTTATATAAAACTAACTTTCTAAATGTCATAGTAAGTCCACATTTTGTGAGTTAGTCTGGAAATTGTTGTGTCTATAAGAGAAGAGAGACCAGAAAGAGCTTCAAAGTACTGGAAGGTGTTTTGATTCTGTGGTATTGATTTATCGATACACTCACACTACTCATTTGAGGATCAATTTTGCAAATAAAGTATCGATATTAATTAATAAATGTGAAATAAAAGTGCCTGTGTCGTGTCTGAATCTTATAGGGTAGCATACTTCAAGGTTTTGTTTTTTTATTCATATGTATTATTTCTTTATTTTTATTTAATTCATATGTTAATTATTTATTTATTATTTATGTGTTTTATTTTGACATTTTTATTTAATTCATATTTATATTTATTATTTGTGTTTTATTTTGACATTTTTATTTAATTACCTCTGCCAAGGAGGCTATGTTTTTGCCAGGGTTTGTTTGTTTGTTTGTTTGTCTGTCCGTTAGTGTGCAACATAACTCAAAAAGTTATGGACAGATTTGGATGAAATTTTCAGGGTTTGTTGGAAATGGGATAAGGAAGAAATGATTAAATTTTGGTGGTGATCGGGGGTGGGGGGGCCCACGGGGGGGCCACTGATCAGCCTTGGCGGAGGTCTGCGCTCTCCGAGTGCTTCTAGTTCATATTTGTATTTATTATTTGTGTTTTATTTTGACATTTTTATTGAATTCATATGTGTTAATTATTTATTACCTCCGCCAAGGAGGTTATGTTTTTGCCAGGGTTTGTTTGTTTGTCTGTCCGTTAGTGTGCAACATAACTCAAAAAGTTATGGACAGATTTGGATGAAATTTTCAGGGTTTGTTGGAAATGGGATAAGGAAGAAATGATTAAATTTTGGTGGTGATCGGGGGTGGGGTGCCCATGGGGGGGGGCACTGATCAGCATTGGCGGAGGTCTGCGCTCTCCGAGTGCTTCTAGTTATTTATGTGTTTTATTTGGACATTTTCATATAATTTATATTTATATTTATTATTTGTGTTTTATTTTGACATTTTTATTTAATTCATATTTATTTTATTATTTGTGTTTTATTTTGACATTTTTATTGAATTCATATTTACATTTATTATTTATGTTTTATTATTTGTGTTTTATTTCAATGTCCTGTGTGAAGCACCTTGAATTGCCTTGTTGCTGAAATGTGCTATACAAATAAACTTGCCTTGCCTTGACATTTTTATTAAATTCATATTTATTTCATTATTTGTTTTATTTGGACATTTTTATATAATTCATATGTGTTAATTATTGATTATTTATGTGTTTTATTTTGACATTTTTATATAATTCATATTTATATTTATTATTTGTGTTTAATTTTGACAATTTTATTTAATTCATATTTATATTTATTATTTGTGTTTTATTTTGACATTTTTATTTAATTCATATGTGTTAATTGTTTATTATTTATGCATTTTATTTTGACATTTTTATCAAATTCATATTTATACCTACATTTATTTTTTGTGTTTTATTTTGGCATTTTTATTTAGTTCATATTTATTATTTGTGTTTTGTTTTGACATTTTTTTTAATTCATATTTATATTTGTTGTTGTACTTTGACATTTTTATTTAATTCATAATCATATTTATTATTTGTACTTTATGTTGACATTTGTATTTAATTAATATTTATATTATTATTTGTGATTTATTTGTATAAATCAATTAATATTTATGCTGTGAATTATTTATTGTTTATGTGTTGTGATGTCATATGGGACGTCTTTTAAGTGTAACATGAAACGATGATATGACGATTTTATCTTTTTATTATGTTTTTACTGCCTTTATTTTGGATTTTGGATACCTTTGTGTTTGTTTAAATTTGTACTATATGAATAAAAATGGATTGGAATGGATTTTAATTAAAAATAAATAAATAAATAAATCAAAAATCACTGAAAGTATCGGTATTAGGTATCGAATATATATATGCCAAAAAAGTCATCGGTATTGTATTGAATTATAAAAGTGTGCTATCGCCCAGCACTGTTCTGAAACAGTGTGTGTAGGTGGAAGCTGGTATTTGAACCTGGGTTTATAAAGACTCTCCCTGCTATAATTGAAGGTATAGGTTTCCAGTGTTATCCAGTTAACAGTGGAGGCCTCAGAACCAGATAGCCATCGGAGACAAATGAGATCTATATATCAAATTAAAACACTTCATGAAATTCACTGGATCTAATACTTGAAGCAAATTGGAAAAAAAGTTGAATTAAGTGCTGAAAAAAACAGAGAAAAATTAAATCAAAGAAAGGTTTAAGTGTATTGGCTTTCTTGTATGAAGTTACTTGAAATGTCATTTATCACCTTTCGGACGGCGAGGCCACAGTGTAAACTGTGTTATCGCTGATGGAAGACATCCATCAGCTGTGTCATCATGTCTTTGTTAAGGACGGCGGACTGAAGAGCCGAGGCGTGTACACACACACACGAGCTGGCGAATGATTACTGATTGTATCTGATGGTTTCGCAGAGCATCAAATAGGTGCAATCAGCGCCGCACATCATGCATAATTACAACAGATTGTGTGTGAAACGTGGTATGAACATGTGTGGTGGAGTGTGTACGCCACAAATACCCTCTATGTGAATGTGTTCAACCCATGAAGACCAAATACTAGTTTTGGGGCAGTTCCAGAATGAATTTTTGTCTCTGTTTAACCTTTCTTAAGTGATTTATCACCCAGGGATTCTACACTAGTGTGAAAAAGCATGGAATTTGATCGTAGAAATTTCCAGGTCTGGAAAAGTATGGAAAATATAAACAAATGCATGGAAAACTAGAAAAACACTTGGAGAGCACAGACCTCCACCAAGGCAGATCAGATCATTTGCATTTTTCACTGTAAATCATGTATTTTCCCATTTTTAATATTTAATTTAGAGCAAATTCAAAGAAAACTGAAGAAAAAGTAGCTTTTTCAGCAAAGATATCAATCGAAGTGAAGGTAAAAACAAGTGTGTCCATGGTAACGACAAAGTCTCTGAACGTCCAAATGGGTCATATCTGATGACCATGAAAAGATGACAAACTGCATTTTACACCAATTATTTATATGTATAGACTGGATTAATGGTTCAGCAGATATTAAATGCTTCAGTTCAGTAGATGCTTTTGGTTGCTGGTACATCAGGACTTCACCAACGAGTTGTGGATCCAGAATTTCCGAATGATCCGGGCAACATTTAATGAACTATGTGATGTTATTGAACGTCTTGTGGCACCAAACTTGTGCAGTTCCAACACAAAAGCAAGTGTCTATTGCCCGAAGACGAACTAGAAGCACCTGTTCTGAGTGCAGGGTCATAGGTCAGACGTTTGGCCTGAGCAAAACCATGAAAATTTTCTTAATTCTAATATTTAATTTAGAGCAAATTCAAAGGTTATTATATTAAAACAGAGAAAACTGAAGAAAAAGTGGCTTTTTTAGTAAAGGTATCAATAAGTGAAGGTAAAAACACGTGTGTCCATTCACTACAGAGCCTCTGAACATCCAAATGGGTCATATCTGATGACCATGAAAAGATGACAAACTGCATTTTACACCAATTATTTACATGGATTGATTGAATTAATGGTTCAGCAAATATTAAATGCTTTAGTTCAGTAGATGCTTTGGTCGCTGGGGCAGGTTTGGGTCTTTACAGGTTAACCCTTAGGGGTCTGAGCCATTTTTATGGCCATTTTTGAGTACTTTTGGTTTTGCCTTTATATACTAAATAAAGAAATGTTTATTATACCCATGCTGGGTATCTTTTTTTTTTCAGCACAACTTCATGTATCTCATCTGCCTATTATTTTTTCACTTTAACCTACTATATCGACACAAAAGGCAAAAACCACAAAAAAAATAGACAATCGGATTTGAAAAATGTATATAATTTATTGCATAAATAACACATGAAAGATGCTTAACAAACCTTTTTAAAGACTTTAAAAGTGAATATTGGTTCCAAATATTAGGTATATAAAATCAAAATTGTAATAAATTAAAACTCTACTCAAATATCTGACATAAAAGCAGATCTTAATATAAGCGTTTTCTCCAGTTTGCTCACCCCCCCACCCCCCCACCCCTTCCCCTGATTTCCACATCCAGTTCAGGTGATGGTTATCCTCACCCTTTCCTGTAATACTAATGTAGTCTGTCGATTAGAATCCACAGATTTGGCTTTTTTTTTTTTTTTTTTTTAAAAAAGGACAAAAAATGATGAAGATATGGTCAGAAATATAACATCCCTCCCACCTCATTTTCATACTTTCATTCATGTTTATTTGCTGCGAGTTCAAACCATCATATCTCCGATTGTATTTGCTCTATCAACATCAAATAAAAAGTGGGAGAGTGTTTCAAGCACTTTCAAATGTAATTGTCCCCATGTGACCGACTTCCAACGCTACGATGTGTTGAAAATGTCATGTGATTGCATCACAGGGCCCTGAGGGTTAAGTGTAAAGTGCTCTATGGTCACAGACTATTACTGCTACAGCAAAATCGACAGTAGATTTAGACAAAATCACATGTAAGATAATTGCTGTGGTTTTACGGAGTGTAACTTTACCGCTTTTGTTCAGTCTCACCCCTCGTATCAAACCCCAGATGTAGCAGGCAGCTGCTTTCAGTAAAAAAAAAAAAGCCTTAATTAACCCATCGTACATTACCCATCCAACATCAAACTGTGACAGACAGAGACCACTGGAGACTAACGGGTGGAGAACACACTGTTTGTCTCATCCAAATGAGAAGAGAAAACACTTTGTTCCTTGCATCGCTGAATCTGATGGTAGTTTCTTATGCATGACAAGGTGCTAGTGCTATTGACATTGCCTTAGACCTGCTGCATTTTTCATTTGATAAGTCTTTGAGAGGGGCCGAGCCAGAAGGCACGACGAGTCACTGGTGTATTCTGAAAATGAGGACTTTTTTTATACCCAGAAAAGAAAAAACTACTTACAAAATACAAGGAAAGAAGATCTGGGCTCATGAGACAGGAAGAGTGTAGAGATGTAAAAGAACTCAAGCTATTATAAAGTAGAATTATTAATTATTAAAAATGTTATAAACTAAAAGGGACACATTTACCGGCACAAACTCATCAACTTAGCTGTAAAATCTTCAAAAACCCAAACATCTTCTGGCAATCAAAAGCATCAACTGATCTAAAATGTTTAATAACTTCTGAACCACTACCGTATCAGTACATTTATTTAACTCACAAAAACCCAAATATCCACCAGTGACTAAAAGCACAGACGGATCTAAACTGTTTAATACCTATTGATCCACTAATCCTATCAATCCATGTAAATAATTGGTGTAAATACAGTTTGTCATCTTTTCATGGTCGTCAGATATCAGACTTTCAGCGGCTCGGTAGTTACCGTGGAAACACAGTCATCTTCAACAACATTGATTCACCAGTAAAACCCATGGAGTTTGACAAATGAAAGTGGTTGCAGAGATTTATTTTTGTGTTAACCCTGTAAAGCCTGAACCATTAAATCATTGACAGAAAATTCCAGTTCTTTGACAAAGGAGCCTTTATTGGTTGTTCTGAACAACCAAAAATTTATTTTTTTTCAAATATTAATTTCCATGTATGAGTTTAAATTTTGTATCATATTTGATACATCGGGTCTCAATGCTCAAATATTATTATTTTTGAACAAACAAAAACATAACACAAACATGTCTAATAAATTGGTAATTCTTAGGGGTGTGCCAAAAAAAGCAATTCAGAATCGATTTAAAGTGTCCCAAAATCGATTTTAAAAAATAAAACAAATCCGCCGGCAGTCTGCATTCCATTAGTGAGACTAGCAGTTAGGTTTAGGGTTAGCAATTAACAGCTAGTGCAATTAGCAGCTAGCGCGATTAGCAGGTAGGGTTAGCGATTAGCGGCTAGTGCATTGACACGCTGTCAAATGGCGTTAAATAACACAAAAGGATGAAAATACATACATATAGCACGCCAAATGCAATAAACTGGCGTCACATACAACTCGATTTCATGAGATCAGTCAGCAGGCACTAGCTGAGTCAGCCACCAGTGGCAAACCAACGCACACTGATGTGCCGCACCAAACTCCCTGCAATGCATGGATAAATGTTTGGAAAGGCCTCTGATGAATGAATTCCTCCCCCCTGGTGGATTACCTGTGTATTGCATGTATCTAATTGTATACATCAGGTTTTTCAAGACAAAAAATATCACACTGATCATGTAGAGGGGTTCAAAACTCATGTATCAAATATGATACATTTGGCGTTCTAGGGTTAAGTTAATAACATACTACTGAAAAGATAATGTGGATAATAGATCTAAAGTGTAAATAAATAAACAAATAAATAGCGAGCTCACTTCCTGGTGGATCCAAGCAGGTTTTTAAGGTTTGGCCAGTTTGACAATCCTGACTTTACCACCTCTGACGATGAAGACAAGGGTTTGAACCTTCTGACATGACACAGAACAGAGTCTGGAGGAGGTCCTTTTGTGGATGACCTAGGTGGACAAGGGTGTCAAAAAGTAATTTATCCCTTAAAAAACCCCCGCTATGACAAACGGGGTCTATAAGAGCAGGAGCACTCCAACGCTCTAAGCTCACACCACACTCCTACTTAACATACAGTCCCTGGAAATGTGGAGGTATTCATATCGCCATGCAAACCAACTTGACCCACTTTGGAAGCAATAAGTGAAGTGGTGATTAGTTTTATGTATAACTCTATGAGCTGTACACCTTGCAGCTGAGAGTTCTCACTAATAGGTTTCTTAGATAAGATTGGAAGAAAATGAGATGGAAATGATTTGCAGCTGGCCGCTTGCGTGGGACCAAACTAGATTGAATTCTCGAGATTCATGTGGAATGCTGAAAAACGATGATATGTCCATAACAGTCCGGTCTGTTCCACCAAAAAGATGACACGCACACACATACGCATACACCCACACATTAGAGTCGGTTTCTATCGGCCTTCTCTTCTCGCTGAAGTGCAGTTTTGGTCTGATGGAAATCACCACCTCGAAACGTCTGCCGGCCATGCAACAGTGTGTCTGGCACTAAATTATAGGGCCTGAACATCTATTACAAAGTGTCAGTCTGTTGCAGTTATCCCAAATTATCTTAAAGTACAAAGTGTGATATGTATGCACCCACACATCCCGATGCAAAATGAATCATTCATGACAAATTGGTGGAGATTTAACAGTGTTTCGGCGGCTGAAAACACATATATGGATATTACTTTCATGCGGTCCCCATGCATGGACATCTCTGTTCCATTTCCAAGCCCACACTGCCCTGACACTCACCACAAATATCTGGTCCTGTCAATCAAATTTAACAAGCTATAGATAGGCGGGGGGGGCAGTGTCAAGAGGAGGTGGGGAGGATGCGTTAGTGGCAGACCTCAGAGTGAGACAAGAAAAACCCTGAGAGTAAAGAGATCCAGACGTGGGGGAAAGTGGGGAGGAGTGACAGTGAACTGAATTCAACTAACTGCAGGTGGAGCCGCGTAGAATGACACCGGGTTGGGCTCATTGTGTGCACACGGAGCCCAAAGGTTCACTTTACTTCGACTGCGATTTCTGATCACCAATTAAGGACTGCCAAGAGCAGAGTATAGCACAGTTGAGTCACTTAAAAATATAAGAATAAACGTCAAGAAGGAGGAAATGATCACCTTGTTCCCAGTTTTAATGAGCAGGTAAAAAAAAAAAAAAAAACTTCAGTGTTTCAGAAGTGGATCATCGGCAGCATATGTACCTGTACATCCACTGCACGATGGGGGAACTGACTTGACATTTGCATCAGCCGTTTTAGGTTCTTCCTGCTGCACCTTTACCGTCATCTCATCTTTGCTGCGTTCAATCTCCTGTTTTTCTCAGTTCCCCTGTTTTATCCTCTCACTTTGTAATTGTTTCTAAACCCTTTAGAGCAGAGTTTTTCAACGTTGGGGTCGGGACCACACATGGGGTCGCCTGGAATTCAAATGGGGTCGCCTGAAATTTCTAGTAATTGAAAAAAATGAAAAAAAAACTTACTAATAAAAAATATATGGTGAGTTGAGAGAGACAATCACAATTTATAAAAGACATGATAAACTCTGAATCTGAAACTGAAGCACTGTGGTTCGGTTTATCTGTCAAATGTTCATTGTGGTCGGTTTCAGATGCTGCAGCTCTTTCATAATTCATAGTTTGAGTTCTTGTTTGTTCAGTATTAATTGTCAGCCTTGTAAATCCAAGCTGGACTGACTGTACATATCCTGACCAAGGAAAATCAAATTGTCACTGTGCAGTAATCTATACCTGGCTTTTCTGCCTCCGTCCATAATAATATACATTATATAGACTAAATGTTGTCTAAAATTTACAATTATTTGCCACATAATATAGCAAACTATTACATGATCAAAAACAAATTAATTTTAGCAAAAAAAAAAAAAAAAGGTCTCCTTTTTGAAGGTCTGGGGTCGCCAGAAATTTGTGATGTTAAAATGGGGTCACGAGCCAAAAAAAGTTTGGAACCACTGCTTTAGAGTGTAGCATCAATTGCAAAAGAAAGAAAGAAAAAGTGACTTTAAACAGACATTAGTGACCAAACATCACCGGAAACACGGTCATCTTCTGCAACAGTAGCTGGGTTTCTACTATAGTTTTCCCCAAGTAAAAGCAATATTTGTACAATTTTGACAAAGGTGTTTCAATTGAAGAGTGTTTTGCTTCTAATGTGCAATTCTAGTAAAATCCCATCTCCCGACATGCTGTAATACTCGTAAAATACTGTATAGTTCTCACAAGACGCTCGTTTAAGGAAGATGGATGCACCACGGTGTTGGCACTAGTTTCGGTTCATCTACTGCGATTGGAGTGACTACCTTGGGACAATTATACGTTCCCTTCTTTTGTTTAAAGCTGCATAAGACTTTCGTCACCAATTTTTCATCAAATCTGTAAATCCCGAGTCATAGCCTAAGGCCCAATCCTAATTCACCCCTTAGCCCTCCCCCTTACCCCTACCCCTTGGCCCTTGCATTTGACACTACCCCTTGAAACGGAGCTGCAAAGGTCAGGGGTTGAAACATTCTCCTATGAAATGGGACAACTCTTCATGACCTGTTACATCATCAGCAGTCAACAATGCCACTATAAATAGATGCAAAAACTCTGTTTCCAAAAGTATTCACAACACCGTCAGCAGCTGTAACCATTTCTATTCCATGGGCTTTGGTTATCTTTTTGCAGCTATCAACTATAAACGAAACTGCATTAAACAGTCGATCAAATAATTAAATTGTTTACAAAGAAAATACGTACATTTGTGCATTTCTTGGATCACACTGCTTTACTTTTTTGCCGTGTTTACCTCATTCCTGGCAATGATTCGAACAGAATTATGGGAAATTTCTCTAACCCTTCCATTCGTAGTGTGGTTCTGGAAAGTCTCCGTTTGGAAGGCTATACAGCTGACCGCCTTAGCCCTTCCCTTCCATCTAATCAAGAATCGGGACAAAACTACCCCTTCACTTGTACGTGCAAAACAGAGGGGTAGGGATAAAGGAGAGGGGCCAAGGGTGAATTGGGATTCAGCCTAAGTATCATGAATCTGGAAGTCTTTTTGTGATTACGCACCTGAATGTCTTCCCTCATGGTGAACAATTTCGAAGTGTACTCCACCATAAATAATCCATTTGTTTACAGAGTCGGTGGGTCACTTGGGGATTTTCAGAAATTTGTCACAACGTGCATTGTGGGAAGCGGAGCTCCACGCAGCTGCAGTAGCAACAGGCAATGAAGCCATTTCCATGTTTGTTGCCGCTGCGGCCATAATACATATTTTTCCATTCATTTATTTTAAGAACAGACCTATTTCTAGTGATATGAAAGCATGAAATCACTAAAACTTACATTATTATTGTTGATAAATTATTGATTGGAGTATTATTTTGCTGTTAAATGCTGATATTTAATATACTAGGACCCCTAGTGTATGTAAAAGGTACTTCACACGAAAATAAAAAATATATGTAACTTTTATTGCACATCAAATAAGATATGCTCCTGAAAATTCATACATGTTTGTGATCTTGCACTGTGCCAGAGAGAAAGGGTACTGTCTGATTCAAGTTACGGAAAAAAAAAAAAATTGATACAGACCAAAAAAAATCTGTTTCTATGTCAGCGTATGCTTTTAAAAGAAAACAAAAAGGCTTATTGTACTGAAAAAAGAAGAACATGAAGCAGGAGTAGTTCTGCAGAAAAAACGACCCTATGTGAAAAGCTGATCTCAGTGCATTCATAGATGAGATGACAAGTAATTCTGCCCTGTTAACACTAAGACTCCTCTTTGGCTCCGACAGGCCTTGCCTCAGGGCCTGAACGTACAAAACACAGTCTGTCTGGCTGACGGGCACATGAGCCGTCTCTCTGCAAAAGTTGCGTCACCTCATTGACAAATGTCATTATCGTTATCTCCTCCGCTGTGAAAGTTTCTTCGAGACTGTGCATCTCTGCCGCTGAACTCTAAATGCATCTGTGAATGCACGGCAGCGCTGTCTGGAACTGAGCTTTGACTTTTTCATCCAGTGATTCTGCTGAGACTTTACATTATAACAGAGGCAGTCAGATGAAACGGCAGTCATGAAAATGTTATTTTGCCTCCTTTGAGTCACTTCTTGTTTTTTCCTGTTTTATCATTCTACACTTCGTCTTCTTCTCTATCCTCCTCTAATCCATGAATGATTTTCTTCTCATTCTCATCCTACCTAAAGACAAAATCTTTTCTTCCTATCTCAATCGAACAAGGCTCTGCTTTCAAAAGCCAAAGCAAAAGAGCAAAGAGAAGTGCTGAATGAAACACAATCTTTACAACAACAAATTATTTATTTGGTGTTGAAACACAGTTATTAATAATTAATAGTACAAAACAGCTCATTAACAAAGCACATCTTTTAAGTTGGTTCACTAAAAACTATGCAACGCTGCAAAATTCTTTGCTTGAACAGAATAGGGATTATGAGTTGAGCTTTATTAGTATTAAAAAGTCGACTAATGACTACAAATGCAGGAGACTTTGCTGCATTTCTGCACTTACATCACCCTAAATTGCAGTAAATTTTACACACTGGACCTTTATCTCAGCATATAAGCAGAGTAAGCATCACTTCATAACTCCAACCAAACTGTGGAAAATACTGCACTGCATGAGAGTGGTGTTACAGTTTATAGTCTGGTAGTTGTTCAATAAAAGATAAGAATAGATTTGCACTACTTCATTCCTCAGGAAAAAAAAAAAAAAAAAGATGGATTCGGCGTCATCTGGAGTTCATCATGTGTGTTCCGCTGTGTCTGCTCTAATCTCTTCAGGTCCTATGTATAGCGACCAGATTAAAACCTACTCTGACTCAAGTATTTGGTTAGAATGATGTGACGCTCTTCACTACCCTGATAACTTGGTTGCTTGAACAGACTGTTCCCATTGCCCTGATGGTGTTGTCTTTTACACTTTTTTAGTACAATTATTAAAGCTGCAGTGGGTTTTTTTAGTGTCATTGGGCAGTGGTTGGAACTACCTGTGTGGAGTGTCTGTGTGGGTTCTCTCTACATAAAATAAACGCACCTTAATGGGTTAATAGGTCACTGAATTGCCCTTATGTATGAATAAAGGTTGAAAGGTTAACTTATTCTATTGTCCCTGTTGGAGGAATTGCAGGAAATTTGCAGACTGATCTCATGAAATCGCGTTGTATGTCATGCCCGTTCTTATGGCATTTGGCATGCTAAACATACACATTTTCATCCTTTCGTGTGTTATTCAATGCCGTAACCGCCAACCCTAACTGCTAATCACGTGGTATTTGATGCAGCGTGAACATACATGCAGAAATCATATAATGCGTACAGATAACACACCAATTAAAAGTAGCATGTATATTTGCGCAATCCATATCACATTGAAATTTGGACTCTTTTTTTTTCCCTAATACCAACACACAGTACTTTGCATTGGCATTAGCAATTAGCATTAGCTCAGATTAGGAGCAGTGAGCAGTCACTGACAGTACTCTGGGACCAGATCCAGGGTTTCATCAAGGGCACAGACAGGAGAATTTAACTACACTGTATATACAGACTGATCTCATGAAATCGTGTTGTGTGTCACGCCAGTTCTTATGGCATTTGGCATGCTATACGTATGCATTTTCATCCTTTTGCTTGTTAGTCGATGCCTTTTTATCGCGTGTCAATGTACACCAAGATCTCCAGTTTACATATCTGTAACCGCTAACCCTAACCACTAATCCAGTGATTTTCAACCTTGGGGTCGGGACCCCACATGGGGTCGCCCGGAATTCAAATGGGGTCACCTGAAATTTCTAGTATCTGATAAAAAATTTTTAAAAATTAAAACTTACTAATAAAAATGTACATTATATAGCCTAAATGTTGTTTATTTGCAACATATTATAGCAAACTATTACATGATCAAAAACAGATTAATTTTAGCAAAAAAAAAAAAAAAGTCTCCATTTTGAATGTCTGGGGTCACCAGAAATTTGATGTTAAAATGGGGTCACGAGCCAAAATAGGTTGGGAACCACTGAGCTGATCCCACTAATCCTAACCCTAAACCTAACCACTAATCGCTAACTGCTAACCCTAAATCTAACCTCTAACTGCGCAAATTGCGTGTTATTTTACGCAGCTTGAACATACACATGGAAAGCTTATAATACGTACAGATAATGCGCAAATAAAAGTGGCATGTTATCTGTACGCAATTCATGATATCACGTTGGTATATAAGCATTTTTTTGTTTTAATGGTGGGGGAAACCGGAGGACCAAGAGGAAAACCATGTTGCATACCGACAACAGATCAATTAAACACCATTCCGAATGAGAATGGAACCTTCTAGCTGTGAGGCAGAAGTACTGATCACCACACCACTGCATCAGCCAGTGAATATGAGAGTGGATGGTTGTTCATCAGTACATAGCATCAGCCCTGTGATGAACTGGCAACATGTCCATGGAAGCTGTGGTAAGTCCAAGTACCCCCCCCCCCTCCCCCAAAACATGCAAACCATGGCCCTGAATCTGAGATCTTAGGGTGTTTTCATGCCAACTGAACATGGATTGGTTTATACACAGTATGAAAACACTTTCATAGCTTGTACTTTTAGACCCACCAATTGCAGGAAGTTTTGCTTAGCTGTTGTCATGAAAAGCAAAGTAAGATAAGGAAATGGAAGGCAGCAGAATACCACAACCACACTCAGATGTCTACACAGCCAAAAACATTCCATGCTCCAATATTCAGCCTTTAGCTTTAGTTATACACATTCACTGTGACATTTTGATTTAGCTTATGCAATGCCAAAACATTTATTTCCATCATTTTTACCCTCAGCCACACTGACCGCAGGGTATTGTTATCAGTTGGTTGTCTGTCTGTCTGTCCAAAAACTTTGGTATGCACTGATAAGTTAGGCCACTGGGGGCAGTAGTGCACCTGATAAGTCAGGCCGAGGGTTATCAAGTACGCACATGTTATGTTTTTTTGTTTTTTTTAAATAACGTTGTGTTCCTACACCTGACACACTGAAGCAACAACAGGTCATCACACTGTTCCCATGGGCTTGAACTGTAGACACAAGCCATGATGGTTGTTCTACCAAATAACTGCTTTGATAATTTCCAGTTGGGTTTCAGACCCCATCGCAGCACTGAGACTGCTCTGATCAAGGTGACAAATGACATCTGTCTGAACACTGACAAAGGTAAAGAAATATAATAATAATAGTGGATTAGATTTATATAGCACTTTTCTATGAACGCATATTCAAAGCACACAGTGGATCCATTATTCATTCACTCTCACATTCTCCCTCTGGTGGTGGTAAACTACATCTGTATCCACAGCTGTCCTGGGGCAGACCGACGGAAGCGTGGCTGCCAATTCGGCCCCTCCGACCACCACCAAACATTCATACGCATTCATACACCAGTGCGAGTAGCAGCACTGGAGGCAAGGAGGGTGAAGTGTCTTGCCCAAGGACACAACAGCACATGGACAGAGCGGGATTCGAACCGCCAACCCTTCGGTTATTTGACGACCCGCTAACAGTCTTAGTCCTGCTGGATCTGAGTGCTGCATTTGGCACAGTCGATCATGTGATTCTATTACAGAGGTTAGAGGACTGGGTAGGTTAATGTATATAGTGTGTGATTCCACTTGCCATCTCACACTGTTTTACTGTATTAATTACAGTTTTATTTTATGGGCATTGAACACCACACCCCTGCAGACTAGGGTTGTGCACCCCAGGGAGATAGCGGCAGTTTCGCTGTGCTGTCTGCCTGGTGAGTACACGTATTGTTGGTCCTGTCATTATTTTAGATTTTTTTATTTTGACTTCATACAGGGGTTGGACAAAATAATGGAAACACCTTAAAAATCAACAAAATATAATTTAATATGGTGTAGGTCCACCTTTTGCGGCAATTACAGCCTCAATTCTCCGAGGTATTGATTCATACAACTTGTGAATTGTTTCCAAAGGAATTTTAAGCCATTCTTCAGTTAGAATACCCTCCAACTCTTTTAGAGACGATGGCGGTGGAAATCGACGTCTTACTTAAATCTCTAAAACTGACCATAAATGCTCAATAACGTTGAGGTCTGGGGACTGTGCCGGCCATACGAGATGCTCAACTTCATTAGAATGTTCCTCATGCCATTCTTTGACAATTCTAGCTGTATGGATTGGGGCATTATCATCTTGAGGTGAAGGTGTTTCCATTATTTTGTCCAACCCCTGTATCTGAATGATTGTATTGCACCATTGTGTATGGGTAATGCTTGGCTCCCTGTCGGTTGAGCCTATTTTTGAAAGAAAATGGCAATGTTCTTGACTGTATATTCATGGTATGATTAGCATGTGGTGTTAGCTAACTTTTTAGCTTAGCAGCGTGAGAACAGGGTTCAGGAGTTGTTCGTGAGACTGACTGTGTGTTTTTCTACCAGTTTCGCTGTGCTGTCTGCCTGGAATAAACGGCAAAGGTACAAAGAAGATCGGGTTTTGTCAAATCTTTCACAACGCACGAGTACAGCCGCTACATAGGCATCTGTGGTCCTGCCCTGAAACGGTTCAAGTCCTACCTTGAGGACAGGAAGTATTTTGTTCAAATCGGAAATGTCAAACCAAATGGCAGTGACCTGTGGGCCCCCCCCCCCTCTACTTGGACAAACTGCCCCAAATGCGTTGCTAGAGACATTTGGAGTCATTTTGCGCTACAGATGGGTTAATTGCGTTACAATTTTTAATCAGATTAATCCTGATGGATTAATCCGCGTTAATGGGTTAATTTTGACAGCCCTAATGATAACAAGGCATCACTCCTCTACCACTACAACAAAAACTTGAGCCTTTTTTGTTTTATTCATAGCCTTTCAGTGTCTTAGCTGTAGAATCCTGAAATATCTTCTGACACTGACACAAACTCTGCTCCAAAACCTGAACTTTGTGCCATTATGAGCAATAGAATGACTGATATGGGTGGTAATGAGAGGTAAAATGAAGCCATTCAACAGGTGAAGCGCTATCTCGAAAGTTCTTTTTCACTGAGGGTTTTTTTCCAGCAGAGTGCTTCCAAGTGCAGAAAGGCAGAAAGTGACATGAATATGAAAACAGAAAAGGTCACGACATCTCATTCAAAGTCCAGAAAATTGGCAGTACCTCATCAGCAGAACTACAGCTGTACTATCGCACTCTTTCGTACACACATTTAGATTTACAATCCCCGTCCATATCTCACCTTAAAATTGAATGCCAGGTTGCATTTCTTTCTGCCAAGTCATGATTTTATAATCTATATTTCCTGCAAGAATGCATGTAAAGATTTTGCTACTAACAGCACATAATTGGTTTATGGGATATGAGGTGTTTTTTGTCGTAACTCAGTTCAACAACGTTTCACAATCCATTGTTGCAGGAGAAGCACAAATTTCCTCAACCAGGCTGGGATCGTTGCATGATGAATGGAGGAGAAAATCACCTCTTGCAAGAACAAAAAAAAAAGTTTATGAAACACAGCGGTATAAACTTATAAAAAAAAAAAAGAAAAAGAAAATACAATGTCACTGAAGACCATAATGTAAATATGCAGTTGTAGTGTTTTATAATGAGGTATATGGGAAAACATAAGAACCCAGTGTTCAACTATGACACCTTTTATTACAGTTTGTGAGTATTTTAAGTACCAATCGGTGAATGGAGGATTATCTCTGTTGTGCAAAATAAAATATTTGCCAATAAACTCTACTGGTCTCATTGTGAATAGTTATTTATCAGCAAAACTATGCAGCAACACATGTCTCCTTTAATATTTCTTTTTTATTTTTCTTCACCACCCTCCCTCTGACTCCTTTATCAGACCGGAGTTGCAGCGGCATCATCCCCATGGGGACAGATTCTCAAGAGCGATGCTTGGAAATAATTTGAAAAAGGACTAGGTCAGCAATCTGTACATAAGAGGAAGGAAACTTTCTTCGAGTTAGCCTTTTTTTTTTTTTTTTTTTTTGTAACTTAACTTCCTGTTACAGAAAAACAAAAAGTGGAAGAGGTATCTGGTAGCAGAGAAACTCCACTTGTTATTATTCATTTTAATCAGCTGCACCATTTGCAGTGATTAATTGTGGTTAATTCAGTGAAGGTCAAAAGAACAGAAAAATTTCAGTGTAATACTTTTGTATAACAGCATCTGTTTAACCAATTCTCTCTTGTGAACTGTTTTGACCCTGGGTCAGAATTTGTCTATTTATGTTTGTATGTTTTTTTTTTTTTTTTTCTGATGTTGTGTTGTATTTTCCCTCCAGTCCTGTAGGGGTGCTGTGTTTGTCTTTTGTCCTTTTGTTCCCCATGCAGGAAGCTGCTGATTGGTGGAGCCAGATAGACCAGCATTTAAAAATGGCCCTGGATGAAAAAATAACATTTATTTTATTACTGTGTACATTCAAGTGAGTTCTGGTCTCGATTAGAAAGTTATATTCTTTGCAAAATTAAAATAAGTGTGAAGATAGAATGTAAAAACATTATCACTTATTTTGATCACAATAATGACAAAATTGAATTTTTTCTTAATTTATTAATTTTGTTCGGAAAATTTCACATACACGAAAATAGAGTGTCCAAAGTAACCTCCTGTTTTATTCGTTTTAATTGTGAATTTAAAGAATACATCAAAGCATTGAGATATTTAGATTCAATGAAGAGCATAAAAACTGTCAATCTATACGATACGTGGTTTAAAGAGGAAGAGAGTTAATGTTATTTTTACTTAATTTGAATTTCTTTATTTTCTTATGTTGATTTATGTCTTTTCGTTATTTATTCGACTGTTGAGAGCATATGTCTGTCATTTTTTTGTACACTTCAACTGATGTTTGTGCACTGTCTGTGCCTTTATGTACAACAAATATGCAGTTGTGCAATGTTTGTACCTTTTTGTATAATGAATGTTTGAATAAAGCATTTTGGAAAAAAAAAAAAAAAGGCCCTGGATATAGCAGGTCTCTGCTCTCTGCCAACTCCCAACAGAGATCCTGTGTTTTTGGTCGCCAGTCATCGTGTTGTTCGTTTGTGTCTGTTGTAGTGTAAATTGTAAATAGTTGTAAATAGTAGTTTTTGTGAATCAGTCCAATTTTCTGGTAGGGGAGGGTGGCTCGTTTGTTTTCTCATTTTTCTCCTGTTTTTGGTTTAGGAAGTTCAGATTAGTTTATTGAACTTTATTTCTTGAATTAATTTTGAAGTAGGAAGTTTAGTTTTGGCTATAAAGATGATTTTTTGTTTGTTGTTTTAGCTGAGCCCTCCCCTAACCCTCTTTGAGTTGCTTAAAAATAAATAATTTGGACTGTAGTTTGGTCTGCCGTTTGTGCTGGGGTGTTGGGAGGGGAAAAAGAGAGCATATTATGGTAAATCTGGTAAACCCCTAGGCCAGGTTGTAACATGAAGTAAAAGTCAGAAGAAAACAGCCCAACCACATACAGTTACTACAGGTAGATCTAGACATGGGGTGGCAAAGATGGCAACTGGCGGATACAGGGTGGCATGGAAGAACTAAATATGTACATGTATTCAACTAAAGCTCCACAAAAATACTTTTAACCCTTTTTCGCGGAATTGAGTATTTTTGGTTATTTCTGCATTCATTACAAGAAAGTAACAGTTACAGTGACTCAACAGTCTCAGGTCCAATGTGGTCTCCAGGGTCTGTAAGGTCCACCTCTGCATGAACAGTGAGTGGACCTGCTTTGTTCGGTACCATGAAGTAATGGTACTAATGTAAGGAATGATGTTCAAAGGGATCATGTGGATGTGGACAGGGGTCTGGAGCAGCACTGATGTTGGTCTAATGTTCTAAAAGTGATGTTCCAATGTTCTAAAATACATGTTCCTTTCACCTCAAATGTGTGTTTCTTGTATTTTTTTTATATTTATTTAGTTATTCATTTTTGCCAGTTTTTGGTAAGGAACCAAATATGGTAACTTAATTGACCTTGACTTTCTACATCACAATAAAAAATTATGAAAAATCTCACAAAAGTAATAAAGTCTTGTTATGTCCTTCAATAACACACTAAGGTTGAAATACTAAATTTCAGAGTATTTCTGTGAGTGTCCTATAAAGGATTAAACTATTATCTGTTAGATCATACCTACATGTTTTTAATCCACAACAGGAACAAGACCAGCTTTCACACAAAACAAACCTGGGCAGCTCTGAAAAATTAAAGTATTAATAGAAAAGTGAAAATATTCCTGTACAAGTAAAAGCTCTGTTATTATTAAAAGTAATTGTTTCCAAACAGTGTTGTGGAGACTTAAACTACATGGAGTTGAACTACACAGTTCAACTACATTTTGCTGTAACTTGCTGGTAGCTAAACTCCATTCATATTTTGTGGCGGTTCAAGTAGTTCAAGTGCTTTTTGGGTGATTTTTTGTAGCTTAAGTACTCAACTTGCAAACTACAATTTTGGCCAACAACATTAAATTGAGGGTTTTCAATTTTATTTTATTTTTTTGCAATATAAATTGTATTTGACCACTGAATGTAAGACAGTCCTTTTTTATTTCATCCATAATTGCTTTAAAGCCATGATCATGTCATGACATCACAGCCAACACTGCCTCTTACTGGCTCGCCCTGGCAGCACTCAAGTGCTTTGCAGATGTGCGATCATGAAATCGATTTATTTCCCTCAAGCAATTTTAGCTAGTGGCACCATATGATATTTAACAGTCCGTCACTTCTCGTCACTCATGGTTTAGAGTTGTCTTCTCGTCCCTACTCTACCTGGAAACATGGAGACTAATGTATGGGATTTATTTGAATTTGATGGCGAAAAAGACAAAAGACATTAAAAAAAAAAAACTAAACTAAAACTAAGGATTTAGAACATAACAACAACTAATAAAAACTAGCAAACCTGCTCTAAAAATGAATTAAAACTAACTGAATTAGAGAAAAAAAAACAAAAAAAGCCTAAACTAAATGAAACTAAACTATAATGAAAAATCCAAAACTATTAGAACCTTGGTGACCACAAGCATCTACTGATCTAAATTGCTGAGTATCTTCTGATCCACTAATTCTATCAATACATGTAAATAATTGGTGTAAAATACAGTTTGTCATCTTTTCATGGTCATCAGATATGACCCATTTGGATGTTCAGAGGCCCTGGCAGCACTCAAGTGCTTTGCAGATGTGCGATCATTACTAACATTGGGTGGTTGTCTCCACCATGGACAACTCCCCCACTGGTGCCACCCCCAATAGCCATGTGCCGCCCCAACCATGGCCATATTTCAATGAATACATGACGTTGGATGCCTCTTCAGACTCAACCTATGTTTTCACTTGTGAGCTGTTTAAGAAAAATAAAAGTAGTTGCTAAAACTACTTTTTCTAGCTGTAGCTTTACAAACTACACTTCTCTAGGGGTAGAAATGTAGTTTGTTTGAACTACTGCCATGATGAACTACTGTAGTTTTACATGTTACACTTGCAAAGTAGCTTCCTCATTACTGCTTCCAAAGAGTAAAAGAGATGAAGAACAAACCATTATTTCATTGCATTGAGAAGCCTGTGGAC
Organism: Sphaeramia orbicularis; assembly: GCF_902148855.1. Lineage (NCBI taxonomy): Eukaryota > Metazoa > Chordata > Actinopteri > Kurtiformes > Apogonidae > Sphaeramia > Sphaeramia orbicularis. Next base: position 9,420,178 of record NC_043962.1, on the reverse strand, counting down.
AAGATTGATTGTTTTAACACTAATAGTGGGCTGTTGGAGCCAAAATACAGTTTTGTTTGTTTATTCCTCTTTTTTTGTTTTGACCTTAATTTACTAATTGTTTAGTGGGTGTGGCTGTGATTGCCACAGGTGCAATTCATCTTGGGTGTAGCAAACTTGCATTTACCTGCTGTGTGAAGTGGGCGAGGTGTGTGTGAGGACAGCCCCAAACAGTTTTCAGAGCATGAAACGTGAAAGCGAGAGAATTGAGTTGGTCGGCATTTGGAATGTTTTCTTTTGTATTAAGAAGCCTATTTTTACCTCCGCCAAAGAGGTTATGTTTTTGCCAGGGTTTGTTTGTCTGTCTGTCTGTCTGTCCATTAGTGTGCAACATAACTCAAAAAGTTATGGACAGATTTTGATGAAATTTTCAGGGTTTGTTGGAAATGGGATAAGGAAGAAATGATTAAATTTTGGTGGTGATCGGGGGTGGGGGGGCCCACTTCCAACAAACCCTGAAAATTTCATCAAAATCTGTCCATAACTTTTTGAGTTATGTTGCACACTAACGGACAGACAGACAAACAAACAAACAAACCCTGGCAAAAACATAACCTCCTTGGCACGGGGGGGCCCACGGTGGGGGGCCACTGATCAGCCTTGGCGGAGGTCTGCGCTCTCCGAGTGCTTCTAGTTTGTTTATATGTAGAGAGTATTTAGAAAGACAATCGTGAACTGTGATGAACTCTTGGACTTTATACTGGAAAATAAATGGATTGGCATATCCAAGTACAAAATAACCCAGCTGGACATTCATTCATTCACGCGTCGAAAATACAACAGGTTGAACCCTTCCACACCGTTGTAGTAGCTAAAGGTAAAGCTGCTACAGTGGGCTGTTGTACATCAGCCCTTTAAACTAAATGACAACCTCTTCGTTTTCCCTTTTTTAGCAATACTGATGTGGTTTTGTTAAATATGTTTGTAATACAGAACCACTGAGTTAATTATTTATTTGGTTGAAGGGACTGAAATTTCCAAATAACAAAGGTACAAAACAGTGAAAACACTCACTGTCTTTGTTTCACAGGTGTTCTGGTGAAAACAGTCCCCCTAGTCAGTGGGCTCTATGCACAGCTCCGCTACTTCCTGAACTTCAGGTGGCTCCTTTATTTCCTGTCTTTCATTATTGGACACACTGATTAATCCAGGTGTGTCGGCTGCTTCTAGTTGTGACTACTGATTAATTAGGTACACCTGGATTAATCAGTGTGTCCAATAATGAAAGACAGGAAAGAAAGGACCCACCTGAAGTTCAGGAAGTAGTAGGGCTGTGCATAGAGCCCATAGGACACCATTTTAAGGTTCCGGTAGAAACCAAGTGGTTGAAGACTGAGGGGGTGAAGGATTCATGAGAACAGAGGGGATTAAAATATTGTTTGTGTTTTGATCATTTTCAGGGTCATTTATACTTCTATATTTGCCGGTATTTGTCCGGTTATTGTGAAAGTAATTTGTTAAAGTGTCAATGTGGGTTTATCAAGAACCCCCCTTTGATATACATTTTTTTCTTACTCGTTCTGCTTTTCTTACTTCTTGTCCTGGTTCTCAAAGATTTTACCCGGATGAATAAAAGTTAAATCGATAAATAACTCAAATATGATAAGGGCGAGGTCATAGTTAATGGTTGGTTCTATCTGCTAAGCTGATGCCGTCCAGACCACCTGCCGTGCTGAGCCTGGTTTCTTCATTTTATGTGACATCTTTGTAGAGATGAGCAGGTGAAGCTTTTGAGGCGTCATCATGATTTTACCAAAAAAACATTCAAAGCTTCAAAGCCTCAAAAGGCCGACCCCACCAGTGACATCTAGTGGTCACCTGCAATTATAGCAGCAACAAAAAGACCTAAACAGCCCCAACCGATCTAAAATGTTTAACCCATAAAGACCCAGTGCTGCTTTAGTGGAGGTTCCCAAATGAACTTTTCTCTAGATTTAACCCATAAAAACCCAAATAGCCACTGGCGACCACCAAGGTTATTACTGTTGACGAAAACTAACGAAATGACGAAAACTAGAATTGTAAAAACATTTTCGTTAACTGAAATAAATAAAAACTATAATTAAAAGAAAAAAACGATAACTAACTGAAACTGTATTGTGTGTTTACAAAAATTACTAAAACGGATAAAAATTATGGATAAAATTCCCTTTGTTTTCGTCTTTGTCAATGTTGGATTGATATGAAATCGACTGATTTCCCTCAAGCAATTTTAGCTAGTGGCACCATATGATATTTAACAGTCTGTCACTTCTCGTCACTCGTGGTTTAGAGTCGTCTTCTCGTCCCTACTCTACCTGGAAACATGGAGACTAATGTATGGGATTTATTTGAATTTGATGGCGAAAAAGATAAAAGACATAAAAAAAACTAAAACTAAACTAAAACTAAGGATTTAGAACACAACAAAAACTAATAAAAACTAGCAAACCTGCTCTAAAAACGAATTAAAACTAACTGAATTAGAGCAAAAAAAGCCAAAACTAAATAAAACTAAACTATAATGAAAAATCCAAAACTATTAGAACCTTGGTGACCACAAGCATCTACTGATCTAAATTGCTGAGTATCTTCTGATCCATTAATTCTATCAATACATGTAAGTAATTGGTGTAAAATACAGTTTGTCATCTTTTCATGGTCATCAGATATGACCCATTTGGATGTTCAGAGGCTCTGTAGTTACCATGGAAACACCGTCATCTTCTACAGCATCGATTCACTAGTACTACCCATGGAGTTGGATCAATGACAGTGGATGGAGACACTGGGTTTATGTTCAATTATTGATGTATTTGAATGAAAGAGTCATGATTTCTTCAGTTTTTTCTGTTTCTGATATAATAAACCTCAACTTTAATCTGAAGTTTAATGAACATCTGCATGATCAGTCAAATAGATATAGGGAAATAACTGAATTTCACTTTAAAAAAATGCAAAATACAGAGGATAATATTATAATAAATGGTGATCAACCATTTAAGAAACGTGAAATCGAGAGAAAAATTCATTTGGGAACTGGCAGAGAACTAGCACTGGGTCTTTATGGGTTAACCACAGTTTTGTTTTTCTCTTTTGTTCTTTTTTGGCTGATTCAAGCAATTTTATGCCTGTTATATTTAAATGCAACCACTACTACAGGAAGCAACAGTAAATAAATAATTCAGCAACTTCACAGCTTTATAACTAAATTTCTCCTTTAGGCTTAAATTCGGTGGACATAAAAACTGCACTGTCAAATGAATAATTTATTGCGGCAGAATTTGTCTATAAAATGGTTAGAGGTCTTATCTCACAGTCCAGTTCTATTAAGACAAACATCATCCCAGTTTGTTGTCAATAACCGGCAAGTGCTGAATAGTTTCGTACAATGATCACATCATTTTTGAGAGGACACAGAAGACATGTCCATACTTTTTTTCAGGTGTTCTTGTAGAAAATGGATGTGACTTTTAGAACAAATCAAACACAATTACAACTTGCCTGTGTTTACATTTAGTGATGGGGTTTAATTAAAGCTGACACAAAACCATGGAGGAAATTTTCCAGGAAATTACAACTCTTGACATTTTGATTTTGATTATATCATCTGTTGTCGCTCTGTAATATTGGCTCACTACTTTGTTTCTGTCAAACTAGAGGAATGTTTTCTAAGACGAGGTGTAATATCAAGTTAAGACAGTAAATCTGACACCACCTCATGTGCACTTATATATAATGTGCATTTACATTTACTGATAAAGTTATTAACCCAAAAAGGCCCAAACAACCATGAACTAAAATCATCCACTGATCTAAAATGTTTAATAACTTCTGAACCAGTAAAGCGATCAATAGATGTAAATAACTGGTGTAAAATATAGTTTATCATCTTCTCATGGTCATCAGAGTCTCTGTAGTTACCATGGAAACACTGTCATCTTCTACAACATTGATTCACCAGTAAAATCCATGGAGTTGGGTCAATGACAGTGGATGGAGACACTTGATTTATGTTCAGTTATTGACGTATTTGACTGAAAAAGTCACTTTTTCTTCAGTTCTCTGTTTCTGATATGATAACCCTCAACTTTATCTGAGCTTTTAAGTGTGACAGGTTAAAATGCCTTATTTTTTTGTAATTTAAAAAGCACATTATTTCTTTGAGATGTCATTCATGGGTTATTAAGACGTCTGGTTGTTCTCAGGTATTGTTACAGTTTTATATAAATTGGTACAGGGTTAGTATAATTGCATTTTTATTTAATTAATAAGGGAAAATATGTGTTAATATGAATTTAATTTTACATTTAAAACTGTAGTAATTAACCCTTTCATGCATGAATTATGAGAACCTTAATCAAGATTGTTTTTTTCCTGAGTGTTTTTATTCCTCTTTAGGCATGAAAAAAACAATGTGGTTGAATTTTTTTTTTTTTTTTTGTTATGATCCTATTTTTCACGGAGTTACAAAAACGTCCCCTCAGCTGGACACCATGCGTTTAATTTTTGAAGCAAAGAAACATGCATTTACTGTCATACAGTGTGAAAACTTTGAAATAAATGTTTTTTTAATGTTGCTAATCTGATGTTTTCTCACATTTTAACATACTATAATAGCAGTTATTACTCACTCAAATAATACGCAAAAAACAACAAAACACAACAACTTAAAAAAAAAAACAAACTGTTAATTACAGTCTAATAAAAACTAGCAATTGATTTACACTCAAATATGTTGCTGCAGATCAGGTTTACCAAGAACAGGAATGTTACAGTAATGGTATGAATTGCAGTGTATTATGGGATGGTGCATAAGTATCCACTGTGTTGGTTGATATGCAAGTAAAACAACAAAATCCATGAATATACAAGAGAACAGCTGTAGAATAACTGTCCACTGGAGTGACCACTGTGCATGAAAGGGTTAAAATCATACATATTTTATTTAAAACTCAAATGTATTTAAAAAAGTTTTTTTAAAAAACAAGTAATGCACAGTTTGTTCGATGTTTCGTGCCTGATTGATTTATGCTGTCTGGAAGGAAGTAGTTGTGCGCATGTGTGCCGTTGAGGTGAGTGTTGTAATGGCGGCTGTTAAATAAACACCAGACGAGTGAGGAAAACACTGCAAGTTCATTGTCATTTCAACACCACATACAGCGCAGCCGTCTCCCTCGAACGTCCGGGCGGAGAGCGCAACATTAAGAACATATTCATGATCAGTAAATTAAATAAAGGAAAAGACCCGATTTATACTGATAAAATACAAAATACAGAGGATAATATTTTAAGTAAATGGTGATAAATCATTTGAGAAAGGTTAGATATTGAGAAAATTTAATTCGGGAGCTGACATAAAAGTAACGCTGGGTCTTTATGGGTTAAACATTTTAGCTCTGTAGATAAGTGTATAAAGAAAGAACAATGAGATGATATGAACAGTTATAAGTTTTTACATTTTACTTCATATTTGTTTTGCATCTTGTGGCATATTTATTTGCTTATTTTGATCTGGTATTGTAAATGTTCTACTTCATTTTGTCAGGTAAATACTTACCTGTTTTGTACTTCCTGGACATGTAGTTGTGCACTTGGTTTTGTATTCATTTTGTATTATCTTTGGATATATTTTGTTTGGTTTGTCTGACTTTATACAGTATGACTTTACAGGGTGGGGAAGCAAAATTTACAATGAACATTTAGTTGTTTTTTCTCAGCAGGCACTACGTCAATTGTTTTGAAACCAAACATATATTGATGTCATAATCATACCTAACACTATTATCCATACCTTTTCAGAAACTTTTGCCCATATGAGTAATCAGGAAAGCAAATGTCAAAGAGTGTGTGATTTGCTGAATGCACTCGTCACACCAAAGGAGATTTCAAAAATAGTTGGAGTGTCCATAAAGACTGTTTATAATGGAAAGAAGAGAATGACTATGAGCAAAACTATTACGAGAAAGTCTGGAAGATACTATTAAAGAAGAATGGGAGAAGTTGTCACCCCAATATTTGAGGAACACTTGCACAAGTTTCAGGAAGCGTGTGAAGGCAGTTATTGAGAAAGAAGGAGGACACATAGAATAAAAACATTTTCTATTATGTCAATTTTCTTATGGCAAATAAATTCTCATGACTTTCAATAAACTAATTGGTCATACACTGTCTTTCAATCCCTGCCTCAAAATATTGTAAATTTTGCTTCCCCACCCTGTATATGAACAGTTATAAGTTTTTACATTTTACTTCATATTTGATTTGCATCTTGTGACAATTATTTGCTTATTTTGATCTGGTATTGTAATTGTTCTGCATCATTTCGTCAGGTTTGTATTTATCTATGTTTTGTTTGTTTTGTACTTCCTGGACATGTAGTTTTGCACTTGGTTTTGTATTAATTTTGTATTCTCTTCGGATGTATTTTGTTTGGTTTGTCTGACTTTATACAGTATGACTTTATAGCTAGTTGGGTATCGCTAACCATTAAGGCTATTATTATTTAGAAGGTTGGCAGGAAATATAAGATTTTCTTCATCTTGCTCCTTTTCGAGCATGGGTGTGCACATGTTTGTTCACCTGATGATTACTGAATGTCTGCTGATGAAATGCATAACCATGAACTAAATAAATGAAATGAAATACTTTTGATTGGTGAAGGATCCTTGGGTGTCTGTGGGTTAAGTAGTTGGGTTTTTTTATAAGTAACTAATATTATTTCATCATAATTGTCATTTGTTTTCTTGTCGGCTCAGTTGAGACATGATTTGCATTATGAAATTCTGTCAGACACTTTAACTGAGACAGACACAGGCCTCAAAATCCATTTTTGTCCTGATGTGTGTGTCTGAGAAATGTCATTTTTATGTCAGAATGTTCAGAAGATATGTGGCCTCTGGAGTATGGGTCCAATTTTGACTTGGGTGAAAGACGGTTGAAATCGGTCAAAATCTGTAAACACACACACACTCCTTCCACGGACAGAATGTGCCTGTGGTTTCCCAAAGAGGCAGGACATTGGAGAAACCATGAAGTACTGGGTGTATTTGTTTGGGCTGTAGAATCATCAGTGTGTATCCTTGTTGAAACATTATATATTTCATGTGTATATGGTTCTATGGCTGTGACTATTTATTTATTTATCTATGTATTTAGTGTTTCTATTACAACTAATATTACTACATTGTCATTATTATTCATGTATTTTTACTAGGGCTGGGCAAGTTAATGCGTTATTACCGCGTTAACGCATTCATTAAATAACGCCGACAATTTTTTTATCTCACGTTAACGCCGTTTTATTATTGTTCTGCTTTTCAAACAAGTCTTAGTTGATTTATATATACGGACTCTTATTTTGAAACTCATGCTTTTATTTTGCCGGTCCACATGCCGGTGCTGTGAGGAGAAAAAAGCGAACTTTACAAGTAATGCTGAATCAAACTGTGTGTAACTCCTGCAGTTCAACGTCTGTATGTATCAATCATTCTGTTGTCTGCTAAATAATTTCACATGCAAACATGTTAGAAACATGTTTATGACGTTATTTTGGATGTGTTTATTACAATGTGTTATTAACATCTTTAAGCTAATTCGTTTATGCTAGCAGTCGGAGATGGGTTGTTGATTGTTTATGCAGGCTCATGCTAAGTTTATATAAATTCATTGGTTGTGTTTAAGTATAATATGCCAGGCTTTGAATTAACCTTTACTCATTTACGATGTGAATGTTGTATTAGCAGTCATTTTATCTCGATGCTAACTTGAATGGGAAAATCCATAGACACGCTAACGATTAGCATTTGCAGTTTAATTTAAGATTTACGTCTTTTTATTCAGCAACAAAGGTTCACATCAGAGATATTTGATACTATTCATTCTTACAACATCTGAACATAAAATACTCACAGGCAAACGTTTTTGGGGCCATACAAACAGAGTGAAAGAAACATGTCTGTTAGTTCTATGTCCGAACTGACTACGGTAACACGGAAAGGATAAAACATACGTTAGTGCAACTTATTCTGACCACTTCAGGGCCCCTTTTGCTTGCTTTGAACAACTGAACATCACATATTATTGGGCTTATTAGTATCAGTACTTATTAGTGGGCTTAAGACTCCTGTCAATCACTCACAACTGTAAATACACTGGTGGGGACATAAACGTGTAAAAGTAGTGGTTTTTTACATGGACATTTTCATTTTAAATGTCTTCAGATGGTGGGGCTGAGAAGGACACAGTTGTTTGGAAGCAGTGACGTGCAATTATTTTTTTTTATCACCGGAGTACTTCCAGTCTGGAATATCACTGAAAGGCAATACATGCTGTTGATGCGCCGCCCCCCCAACAACTATGCGATTAATCGCGATTAATTGCAGAAATCCACGCGATTAAAAAATTTTATCGCTGCCCACCACTACTTTTTACTCTTCATGTTATTGAAAGAAATGATATTTATAGATCTATAACCAGCATTTCTTTTACTTTTATGTCATTTTTATTTATCCCTATACTTCATGGAAGGTTTGCAAATTACATTCTTTTTTTTTTTTTTTTTAAAGTACAATTAAGCCAAGGTCAGGTCATTCTATAAACCTTTTGAGTTTCCGACCTTCACATTTTCATACCCTTCTCTCTATCAAGACAGATATTTACATGTATTTGTCTTATTTTATACTGTGTGTGCAAATAAATAAATAAAAAAAGATAATTTGCATGTATGAGTGACAGTTTGGTCTGAGGAAAGTCAGAGTATGTCCTCTGCGGAGCATAAATGTGCTCATAACAGGCTGCTCATTTTATTGAACTGTTTCTTTGGGTGACAGACAATCTGTTGGGAGCACTGGGACATTCCCGGTGGCTTCGGGCTAGTTTGAGTCTGCCCTGGACAGTCAGCTCGACCAGGGATTACATAAGAATCAGGAATGAGCTGACAGAATCCACTTGTACTGCAGTGTCCCATATGCAAGTTTGGTAACCATCTACCTACAACATCCAGCTGTTTAAGGGGGATGGAGAAAAGAAGTTGATATCCAGCATTGGGCAAATTACTTTTAAAAAGTAATTAGTTATAGTTACTTTTCCAAAAAAGTAATTGAATTAGTAACGGAATTACTCCTTCATAAATGTAATTAGTTATGAGGGAAAGTAATTATTGCGTTACTTTTTTTGAAAAACCTCCAAATATGTAAAAGGAAACTCATTTTTGAGCGTGTTTCACAGGCTAGTTTCATAGTGTAGTACAGCAGACAGGTACTGAATACCATAACTGTGGTGAGGCTGGGGTCCACGACGGCCTGGCTTTTCCACCACATAAAAGCATAGGCTATCTGCATTTATTGGAAGAAGATGCTCCTCCAGTTAATCCCACATCTCCTTTTTTCAGTCGTTAATATCTCCTCCTCCCTGATCCAGTGGTAAATGTCTTCAGTCCAGTCAGTCAGACTCACTGATAACTCCTCCCCTAAATTAGCTGTGCACGTAGCTGCATTCAAGTGAATGGGGTGTGCTGCGGACAACTCAAACTCGGAGATGTCATCAGTTGTTCAGGTGAAGGCAGTGTGGACAACTCAGACTCATGGGCACACAGGTGAAGCATGAAGGCAGTGTGGGTAATTTGAATATAAGAAATTAATCGGTTCTTATCGTTGACAGAAAAGAGCCGTTCAAAAGACTCGACTCGTCCGCGAACGTCACACCTTTCGTGCCTGGCTGAGCGAGTCAGGACGGGTAACAGCTGTTAGATATCAGTGCATAGTAACGCACCGCATTTCACTGCTGGTAACCATAATGGCGTTGTAATGTTTCAAATAGTAATTTATTAGATTACCTGTTACTGGAAAACAATAACGGTATTAGTAACGCCGCTATTTTTAACGCCGTTATTCCCAACACTGTTGATATCACAGCTAGTACAACGCTGTACCTCATCAATACAAAGATGTGACGGCAAGAGGGAGCCAGGATTATAGCGAGAACCAAGCCCCAAAGACAGACAGACTAAACACACCTGAGAGAGAGAGAACTGACACAACTACTTCCTGCTTGCAAACCGGTCTCTGCTGGAGGACTTGAACACTTGTGGCACTGGAGACTGGTGAGCAAAGGCTACACAGCCTTAGCTACCTGCCTATTCTTTCATTCATTCATTCATTCATTCATTCATTTATTTATTTATTTCAAACATGCAAAGAAACAAATTAAAACTAGAAAAGCACTTGGAGAGCGCAGACCTCCGCCAAGGCAGATCAGTCCCCCCCCCGATCACCACCAAAATTTAATCATTTGTTCCTTGTGCCAGAATCAACATTTCCTGAAATTTTCATCCAAATCCATCCATAACTTTTTGAGTTATCTTGCACACAGACAGACAAACAAGCCAATGCCGGCAAAAAACAACCTCCTTGGTGGAGGTAACAAAACGAAGCTGATTAAGACAAAAGCAAAATACCATTTAAATGAACAGAATCTTCAAGTATGTGCCAGTATGAATTTTGCAAGGTCGAAAATGAGTACGAAGAATTAGAAACAAGTATAAACAAGAAGTGTAAACAAGTATTAACAAGTATGAACTAGCCTAAAGAGACGGTGTAAGATGCTGGCAGGTAAGGCATACATGGAGCGGCATAACCAGGTAGCGGGCTTAGTGTACAGGACTGGGGCGCCGTAAAAGGGGGAGTTGGGGGGTAAATGTGACAAATTCATGGGGCTCAGCATTTCTGGGGGGCCCATAGAGCAGTGGAGGGGGTCTAGTGGATACAGATTAGAAGTTGTGAAAATTTTGTGCAAGATCCGCTGTAAAAGAGAGGCACAGAAGCCGGAAGTCGGACGTTGAAAGCATGTTAAGTTTCACTTTTGCTTCACACCAGCATTAGTTATGACTTACATTAGTTATGGACCGCACCCCCACATATACAACTGCTGCCCTACCCCATGTATACACCCTCCAGTTAGGACAGATTGACAAGATATTGAATTTTATGAAGGGCCTACAACGTTTACTTTTTGTTGGGCCCACAATTGCTAGCAGTGCCCCAGGTACAGGATATAAACATACACTACCAGTCAAAAGTTTGGAGTCACCTTCTCATTTAAACAGTATGAGATGGACCACAGATGTCCAACAAGTGCTCAGCATCACTCGGAACCCCTTTAAGGTTTTTGGAAAACATTTCAGGTGACTAACTCATGAAGCTCATCAAGAGAATGCCAAGAATGTGCAAAGCAGTAATAAAAGCAAAATGTGGCTATTTTGAAGAATTTAAAATATAAAACATGCTTTGAGTTATGTCACACTTTTTTTAATTGCATAATTCCATATGTGTTCATTCATAGTTTTGATGCCTTCAGTGAGAATCTATGATGAAAATTGTCATGAAAATAAAGAAAAACCAGGTGAGTCCAAATTTTGACTGGTAGTGTATTATGTCCAGACTGAACAAGATGGTGATGGCCAATCCTAGCCTGACATAAAGGTGGTCAATAAACATCAGAAGACAGTGGCGGTAATAGATGTAGCAACCCCAAGTTATAGCAACATCAGAAAGAAAGAACACGAGAAACACCAAGGGCTGAAAGAGGAGATAAAGAGGAGTGTGGGGTGTGAAGGCAACAGTGGTACCAGTAGTGATGGGGGTACTAGGGGCAGTGACCCCCAAACTGAGAGGATGGAACCAGCAGATACCAGGAACAACATCAGAGATCTGTGTCCTACAGAGGGCAGTCCTAGGAACAGCTAAGATCCTGCACATAACCCTCAGGCTCCCAGGCCTCTGGTAGTGGACCCGAGTCTGAAGGTGGCACCGCCCACCGTCCACCACCTTTCTGTCATCGATATCATTGGTGTTGACTATGTTAGAAGTTAGTATTTTACAGAAACATTTCCAGGGTCTCCTAGGTTAATATTCTTTCATAGACCCAGAGGAAACATTGAGCAAAAAATGGTGCTTTTATCCAACCAGTAACAGTAATTTCACTGAGCCATCTGACTACGAGTACGAAAGACATGCAGCAGACCCCCCCCCCCCATGACAAAATGCAAGCAGTTGGACTACTACAGTGTTTCTCAACAGGGGCGGTACCACCACATAAAGACCCTGCGTAAGCTTCGACGTATAAAAGAAGCACATACCACCCTTTCACCCCCCCGAATTGAGGTCTGTCGTGTCATAGAGGCACCCCCCACCCCACCCCCGCCATCACAAATTTGCTTTCAGGGGGGTGGCAGATAGAAATGATGAGGTGAGGGGGGCTTTATCTACAGAGTTGCATAACCCATTATGTCTTCCATATACAGGGTGGGGAAGCAAAATTTACAATATTTTGAGGCAGGGATTGAAAGACAGTGTATGACCAGTTAGTTTATTGAAAGTCATGAGAATTTATTTGTCACAAGAAAATTGACATAATAGAAAATGTTTTTATTCTATGTGTCCTCCTTCTTTCTGCCTTCACACGCTTCCTGAAACTTGCGCAAGTGTTCCTCAAATATTCGGGTGACAACTTCTCCCATTCTTCTTTAATAGTATCTTCCAGACTTTCTCCTAATAGTTTTGCTCATAGTCATTCTCTTCTTTCCATTATAAACAGTCTTTATGGACACTCCAACTATTTTTGAAATCTCCTTTGGTGTGACGAGTGCATTCAGCAAATCACACACTCTTTGACGTTTGCTTTCCTGATTACTCATATGGGCAAAAGTTTCTGAAAAGGTATGGATAATAGTGTTAGGTATGATTATGACATCAATATATGTTTGGTTTCAAAACAATTGACGTAGTGCCTGCTGAGAAAAAACAACTAAATGTTCATTGTAAATTTTGCTTCCCCACCCTGTACAAGTTCATCATGTTACTTTTAGAATAACATAACCCCCAGTCCCAAATTTTTTCAGGGATGGGGAGGGGCAGCAGGAGGCTCATGATGCCATTAGTAGGCCTTTGTTCAAAAATGGTTTCGAAACACTGACGCAGTGTTCTGTATAATGGTCGGCTTTCTGTAATGAACATTGCAGCTCGTTTGAACCCCTAGCCCAACTTCGGCCTCGTCTCACTGTTACACCAGCTGTTCCCCCTCTTGTTGTTGACCATTATAGTCTCACTAGGCTATTAATTGGCAGTCCTTCACCTTGATTAAAGGACAACGGTTTGCCGCTGACAGCCCAGCATTGCCTACAGGTGATGAGCTCGTAGTGGCAGCAGATGGTGGCGCCTGTTGGCTTTTCTCCTGCTGTTGTCTGGTCTAATGAAGTGGGTGGGTTATCTTATTTTATAGAGGAATCAATCAGCTCATCCACCGGCCTCGTACAGTAGCCTTGAGTGTAATGAGCGAAAGCTTGGTCCGTTTTAACCGAGTGGTGACTGCGGAACATTTCATGGAGTTTCATCATTAGTTCGTTCTTTTGTTTTTGTCAGTGCTTTGAACGCAACTCCCAACAGCCTCAGCTGAACTTGTTTAGCGCTAATTAGCATACACTAGCATGCTAAGTTATGCTAAAATAGTTTATGGATCGTCTACAGTAGAAGCTACACTTTGTGACATGGATCTAACAAACTCGGATTCAACGCATGTGATGGATGTAGACTCTAGTCGTGCATGTTCACACCTATTACCACACTTTGTTAGCACTGTGTCAGCGGTGGGCGTACGTAGACCTGCCACCATCTGCGATCATTCAGAAATAGGGATAAAAAAACAAACTCTTTGAGTTACCTGGATTGTTTTTAGTCTTAAATCAGAGGTGTCAAACTCATTTTAGTTCAGGGGCCATGTCCTCCCAATATGATCTGAAGTGGGACAAACCATACTACAGGTGTTTTATTGTATTATTTTACATTACTTTTACTGAACATATTATGTATTTCAATGTATTTTATTCTGCTTTTATCACTTCTTACCTTCCATTGTTGGTTGTATGTGGGGATATCTGTTGGGATGGGTCAGTGTGTTTTTTGTACTGCTGTTGTAAACAATAATTTCCTTCAATGGATCAATAAAGTATCTATCTATCTATCTATCTATCTATCTATCTATCTATCTATCTATCTATCTATCTATCTATCTATCTATCTATCTATCTCAGTAAAAATAATCAAATAATAAACTATAAATAATGTCAACTCCCAACTTTTCTGTATGTTTTAGAATTTAAAAAAGTAATACTACATAATGAAAATGTTTACATCTACAAACTATCCTTTAAAAAATATGAATAATGTGAACAACTATGAAAAAACTGAAATTTATTAAGAAAAAATTGTCCAATTTTGACAATATCATGCCTCAGGTTTTCATTTACACATGTACACTACAACTTATAGATCACAGTGGATCTACAAATACACAAAATATTCAGTGATAGACAGAATATTGTTAAAATTTTACTTTTCTTAAGACATTTCAGGTTGTTCAAATCTGTTCAGATTATTCACACTTTTTGTCGTACTTTTTAACATAACAATGTAAAATTCCTTTTTTTTTTTTTTTTAACACCAAAACAAAGAGAAAAATGGGTAGTTGTCATTATTCATAGGTTATTATGATAGTATTTTACTGTTCTGACCCACTAGAGATTTGTCTAAATTTGGAACCTGAACTAAATTGATTGATTGTAAATATCTTCAGTGTAATTTTTACAGTTCACACATTCACCTCATGGACCTGATTGGACCCTTTGGCGGGCTAGTTTTAGCCTTGCGCCGTATATTTGACACCTTTATCAGGCAAGTGACTTTTTTTGGTAATTTCCACACATATTGCCAGACAGTGACAGCAACAGTTCCAGTGAGGACAGTGAGTCAACAATCTCAGGTCCAATGTGGTCTCCAGGGTCTGTAAGGTCCACCTCTGCAGGAACAGTGAGTGGACCTGCTTTGTTAGGTACCATGAAGTAATAGTACTAATGTAAGGAATGATGTTCAAAGGGATAATGTGGATGTGGACAGGGGTCTGGATCAGCACTAATGTTGGTCTAATGTTGTGAAATACAGGGGTTGGACAAAATAATGGAAACACCTTCACCTCAAGATGATAATGCCCTAATCCATACAGCTAGAATGGTTAAAGAATGGCATGAGGAACATTCTAATGAAGTTGAGCATCTCGTATGGCCGGCACAGTCCCCAGACCTCAACATTATTGAGCATTTATGGTCAGTTTTAGAGATTCAACTAAGACGTCGATTTCCACCGCCATCGTCTCTAAAAGAGTTGGAGGGTATTCTAACTGAAGAATGGCTTAAAATTCCTTTGGAAACAATTCACAAGTTGTATGAATCAATACCTCGGAGAATTGAGGCTGTAATTGCCGCAAAAGGCGGACCTACACCATATTAAATTATATTTTGTTGATTTTTTAAGGTGTTTCCATTATTTTGTCCAACCCCTGTATATGTCAGTTTCAACCAGCTCTATATGTAAAGTGTCATGAGATAATTTTTGTTATGATTTGGCGCTATATAAATAAAATTTGATTGATTGATTGAATATGTTCCTATCCCATTACATGTTTTTCTTGTATTTTTTTTGTATAAAATTGTTGGATTTTTTTTTTTTACACTTATGGGTAAGGAATATGGTAACTTCACTGACCTTGATTTTCTACATAGCAATAAAATATTTTGACAATTTTCCCAAAAGTAGGTAAAATGGTGAATTTCAGAGCATTTCTATGAGGTTAAATGAATCACACTTTGACTGCCAAGATCCAATGACAGTGGTAAACAGTGGCGCTACGTTAACACTTGCATAAGGTTAAGGTTAAGTCACATTATTATCGACTACAGGAAATTCAGTCTCTGCATTTTATCATAATGCGTACAGTAGCCTAGCTAGCTGCCACCCAGATCTTCATCTATACCGAGATCAAGGACACTGACAGGAGAATTAACCTGTTTTTAACTGTGAGAAGAACTGGAGGATCTGGAAGAAACTCAACACAAAAACCTTCTTCTTTCTAGCTGTGGGGCAGAAGTGCACCATGCTGCCTTCATACCTACTCCTGTATACTTAAAGTACACTGTAACAAGTTTCTGTAGTTTTCACAGCATTATTACTGTATAATGACCAAACGCTTGCTGTTGAACCTGTATACAGTATATTGCTCTAGATCTGCAAAGCATCATGGGCAAAATTAATTGGCGGGTGAATTCTACAGTAAAATGTATTTTACTGTAAATCAAAATACAGTAATTTTGAGCAGGATTTTTTTTTTTTTTTAGCTGCCCTCTTTGGGTCATACTATGTGTTCAACATTGAACATCCAGAGGAGGCAGCCACATCACTGGAATTTCTCCAGAGGTAAGCACGTATTTGCTCTAAATATTCTTCACTAGGGATGGGAGCAAGTATTTGTTATGTGACCACCTACTCCACAAGTCAAATACTACTTAAAATGTATCTGATTTTCACAGATTTTCACCATTCAAACTTTAAAATATTCAGCTTCCTCAGGACATTAGTGATGGTTTTTATATTTTTCAATTTTTTTTTTAAATATTCAGCTTTATATGCCACAAATTTTTAATGGTTTCTTATGGAGAAATCAGCACTTCTTCTAGTACTGGATGGCAGCGACTGCAGCCAATCAAACTTGAAGCACTTTTTGCACTTACTAAGGGTTTTTCCCTCAAGTCTAAATTCTTGCTTACGTTCTACGTCGCTTTGGACAAAAGCGTCTGCTAAATGAAATTGTAAAATTGTAGAAATCTTCAAAAAGCCACACTTTCAACTTTTTCAGCTGTATTTTCAACCTTTCTTTTCAGCTCAAAGCGAGTTCTAACCACCAAAAAACAAAGCCCATCTAAATAAATCAATATTGGTTCAAGAGTGCGCTAAATAAAGGATATTCCCATTTTTTACATCGCCGTCAGACAGCCCATTCCTTTGCCAGAACATTTTCTCAACTGTATTACTTCAAAAAATCCAAACTATCACCTCAAACAGCAGTTCTTTATTTTTACTCACCATGCAAAAGATAGAAAAGCAAGAACAGCGTTTATTGGTTCCATGAGAAATGTAAGTCTAAAATGTATGCGCTTATCACATACAAAAAGTTGAGTGCTTGTTTTTGTTTTG
Organism: Sphaeramia orbicularis; assembly: GCF_902148855.1. Classification (NCBI taxonomy): domain Eukaryota; kingdom Metazoa; phylum Chordata; class Actinopteri; order Kurtiformes; family Apogonidae; genus Sphaeramia; species Sphaeramia orbicularis. The sequence continues at coordinate 9,403,082 of NC_043962.1, read as the reverse complement.
GAGTATTCAATAAAATACCCCAAATTCCATTTCACAGTAATCCACTATTTGCTGTGATACAAAATACATCACCATATTACAGTACTGTAATAGCAATTACAGTATTTTACAGGTACTGTAATTTAATATACAGTAAGTATGCTGTAGAACGTAATACAGCAACGTACTTGCTAATTGCTGCCAGCAAGTTACTGTACAGTTCACAGTGTCCTTGTTACAGTGTAGCAGTGTGTATATGTCTAGAACAGCATCAAAGAGGAGGAGGAGGACAATGACGAGGAGGACAAGGAGAATGTGGAGTCACACAGCTTAAGAAAAGAGGCCAACTTTGGACACCAGTTTTCCAAAGCTTGTGTATCAGTTTGCAGTTTCATCCCATGTTCCTGTTGGTTGGTCGGTTCAGTCGATGGACGGTCGGTTGTAACGGCAGACACATATTAACACTGGTTCTGCTTATCTTTGCCTGGCAGACTGCGACTATGGCTGTCATTGAATGTCTCACAGTCCAACACAGGACCACAGACAAACACATCACCACAGTTCTTCTACACTGAACAAAAATATAAACGCACCACTTTTGTTTTTGCTCCCATTTTTCATGAGCTGAACTCAAAGATCTAAAACTTTTTCTGTGTACACACAAGGTTTATTTCTCTCAAATATTGTTCACAAATCTGTCTAAATTTGTGTTAGTGAATACTTCTTCTTTGCTGAGATAATCCATCCACCTCACAGGTGTGGCATATCAAGATGCTGATTAGACAGCACGATTTTTGCACAGGTGTGCCTTAGGCTGGCCACAATAAAAGGCCACTCCAAAATGTGCAGTTTTATCACACAGCACAATACCACAGATGTCACAAGTTTTGAGGGAATATGCAATTGGCATGCTGACTTCAGGAATCTCCACCAGAGCTTTTGCCTGTGAATTGAATGTTCATTTCTCTACCATAAGCCATCTCCAAAGCTGTTTCAGAGAATTCATGAAGAAGACTGTGCGAGGAAAATGGCGGTCACACCAAATACTGACTGGTTTTCTGACCCCCCTGGACCACCCAGTACAGTAAAACTGCACATTTTAGAGTGGCCTTTTATTGTGGCCAGCCTAAGTCACACCTGTGCAATAATCCTGCTGTCTAATCAGCATCTTGATCTGCCACACCTGTGAGGTGGATGGATTATCTCAGCAAAGGACAAAGGAGAAGTGCTCACTAACACAGATTTAGACAAATTTATGAACAACATTTGAGAGAAATAGGCCTTTTGTGTACATAGAAAAAGTTTTAGATCTTTGAGTTCAGCTCATGAAAAATGGGAGCAAAAACAAAAGTGGTGCATTTATATTTTTGTTCAGTGTAGTTATGTCATGTTCTATACAGTGTGTACCCCATCCATATACTAGCTTTTTATTATTTTCTTTGTATGCTGAGGTCGACAGGATCCTCTACAACACTGGTTCTCAACTGGTCCAGCTTCAGGACCCTCTGTCGCCCCTCAGTGACATGCCAAGACCCAAACTGATAAAAGTTATACATCTCGAATTTATTTAATGGAAATATTGTGCATTTTGAAGCTGAGATAATCCTGAATATCACTGTATGAAAACACAGAAGACAAGTAATGATAAACCAAAATGACCAGCAGGTGGTGACGCTAATAGAAATATTCCCTTTAAGATTAAATTTGGTACATTTTAACCAAAAGTAAAATGTGCAGTGACTTAAAAATAGAGAGAGTTTACAACTATTTATTTTTGCACAACTATAGACTAATATGCACGTATATATCTGTCTTATGCACATGAATATTTTGACAGCTTCCTTGTCTCATACTCAGTCTTAAAACAACATTAAAATCAGCAATGTTCAACATTCAACAATAATCAGCATTATTGCATGTTTTTTTTCTTTCCTTTGACTTTATCTTGAACTCACTATCTACAATAAACCACATGGTTCTTGCTGTAGTCTACCGATGACGGAACAAATCATTGTTTCACATGCATACAGTCGCAGAAAAAATTATTAGACCACCCCTTGTTTTCTTCAATTTCTTGTTCATTTTAATGCCTGGTACAACTAAAGGTACATTTTTTTGGACAAATATAATAATAACAACAAAAATAGTTCATAACGGTTTGATTTCAGAGCTGATATCTATCCATTTTCCATGTTTTCTTGATAATAACCAAAATTACTTTAGTTCTTACATCAATATCTATGGCATTGTACTGACAAAAACAGTGCTTTTAGGCATTCCATGTTTTCTTTTCTGTCTGTTTTAGTCACATGATACACACAGGAGTACTGGATTGTATAACCATTGTTTTTGATGACTTTTGATGGTCTAATAATTTTTTTCCATGACTGTATACTCTAATGCCTGATACTTATTGTTGAATAATTTTGTTTCTGGCTTTATATTATTATGAATAAATATAATATAATTTACATAAACACATAATACAGTAACACATATATATGTATGCATATACATGTACACATACCATACTTACTTTATAACATCCAGCGATACCCAGCACCTCCCTCATCCCTGTACCTCTCAAATATATTAATTTATTACCTTATTTTAAATTGTTTCATGCTTGGACAAAAAAATTTTTCTGCAACTGAATATTCATTTTTGAGCCTTTTTCCTAGTGCCTGTAAACACTTATCTAGGGAGTTCAGCCTTTAAAATAACCTGTACTGTATATTTATACCATACACATCCCCAGGTTTCTGTGTTTATTTTGTTTATAGAATTCATTTAGCAGGTTGCTATGAACTTGAGCAATGCCAGATAAAATCTTTCATTTGTGAGTTGATTTGACGACCTCAAGGTCTCTGCAGAGGGAGAGTACAGTAAGGCACTAATATTTACCGATTTATGTGGGAACATTAAAATCCTTGAAGATCCCATTTAAATCCTCAAAGTAGATGCTAAAGTAGTTGTATCCCTTCCCGGGGCACATGCTTTCCTCTGTACAGGCCCTACAGATTCACAGCAGTTAAAAAGAGCTGTGCAGTCTTAAATTGCCTGGTGTCGTCCCCAAGCAAACTCATCCATTTTGCTGCATGTATTATCATATTTGTAAAACCACCCGATACAGTTTCAGACCTAATTGACCACTTTCTGTTGAAATGATGCATCAAGGACAAAAAGAGACCCCCTTATCAATTTGCGTGAATGCCTGAAGTGGCATACACATGAGCCTTCTGCAGTTTAGAACTCAAATCTTTCCCATTCTCTGGTGAGCAGGCTTCCTCGTATGTATGTAAATGAATCACTGTCTCAGCAAAACACACCCTCTATAGCAGGAGAGTGAAAAGACCAGAGGCTCCGAGTAACCCTCAAGAGTCTGGGGAGATTCCTCTTCTAAGACATAAGACATGTCCCCCCCCCTTCCTTGAATCTGAAGACAAGTCCTTTCATTCATCAAGTCAGCATTTGCAGCAACAGACCTTGTCCACCGCAGCCTGAGGCGATGTGTGGTTGTTGTTGTGGCTGAGTGTGAAGGGATGCATGATAAACATTCACTTTGGTGCATTAGCTTTGTTTCGATACGGTGACTGACACCTGACACTGTGAGCGGCGGATTCTGCATAGTGCTGGCTAAGCACATTGTCATCTTATCATTCAGTAAAGAAAAAAAAGTTTGGGAGAAACTCATCTGCAGGCTTTGCACACGTTAAACGGATGCAGACACAGCAGCAGAATCTGATGCTTTATGACAGTGTCCTCAGAAGACAAACTTCCATCTACAGCTGCACAATGTATCGTTTGAGCGTCGTAATTGCGATGTACGTGTGCGCAATAGTCACAAATGAACTCAATGTGTTCTCATCTAATTTCAAGGGTACCTGACACAGAGTGCACGCAGCGGTCCACCAATCACAAACGTTCTTCATCAGTTTGGAGTGAGTTGTTGGTAACAATATTAAAAAATTAGCAACGAACAAGAGAAAATCACCGTAAATGAAGACATGGTGCCAAAAAGAAAAGCAGCATCAGTTATCTGGAATTATTTCGGCGACAAGAAGGATGATACTGAAACACGTGTTCTGTGTCTATAGTCTCTTGCACCTGTTGCCACAACGAGAGGAAACACAACTAATTAGTTTGACTATTTGCATCGGCACCACACAGCTATTATATACTCCTGAGAATTTTGGGGTTTGTTTGTCTGTTAACAAGATAACTCAAAAAGTTATGGACGGATTTTGATGAAATTTTCAGAAATGTTGATACTGGCACAAGGAACAAATGATTAAATGATTAAAATGATTAAACCACCAAAATTTCATTATTTGTTCCTTGTACTAGTATCAACATTTCCTGAAAATTTCATCCAAATCCATCCATAACTTTTTGAGTTATCTTGCTAACAGACAGACAGACAAACCCCAATAAAAACACAACTGTTCAGAGAACGCAAACCTTCGCTAAGCACCCCGAACGGTGTGCATGTGTGGATCGGCTATTTTTTTTTAAAATTAAACAGTTTCCAGGTTGTTCCATACAGCAGAAAAAGTTGAAGCTTGGTACCAGTCATGTGTATGTCAAATTAAATTCAATTCCAATCAATATTTGTTGAGTTATAATGAAAAATGTGTGGTAAATTTTCAATGTTAAATTGAAATGTCCACAGAGTCCACATTCCACAGTGGATGTGGACAATTTTGTGCCAGATACAAGATATTCTTATAAGCGACAGGTGGATCAAATTGGAGGCTAATCAGAGTCGTTTTGAATTTTTTATGAATTTTCAAAAATTGCTAAATGATGACAGATAGGAAAATTGTAGATTTTGTGACCTTGCTGTGACCTTGAACTATGGCCTACTTGGCCCAAAATTTAATGGGTTCATCCCAGGGCCTAGGCCTATCTGTGGGTACAATTTGGTAAAGATGGTTGGAACAGTTTTCCTATAAAGTTGCTAACAAACAAATAAACAAACACACAAAGCGAAGTGATCACAATACCTGCTGGCGGAGGTAAAAAATAACCTCCACAGTTCCTTGGCAGAGGTAATAACTGTTATAAATAAAGAAGAAAGCATAGCATGAATTTTGTCCCAAAAGTAGTCAGTTCCCTGTATGTGACTAAGCCGATTTATGCCCCAATGACATGAACCCAACGCTCAGTCAGCAGAACAATGAGACAAACTGACACATGGGGGGGGGGCTGGTCTGCCTTGGTGGAGGTCTGCTCCTCCAACTGCTTTTCTAGTATTGCAATATATCTATGCCGTAGAGTTAAGAAAAAAAAAAATCACAATGTCCATTTTTTCCAATACCGTGCAGCCCTACTTTCTTCTTATTATTTGTCGTACACACAGATTCTAAAAACCATGCTTCTGTGATTAAAACTTGGACATGACTGAAAGACCCGCCTCAGATGTCCACTTCAAAATGGAGTCAGTTACACTTCAGGGCTCCAAGACTAAACCGAACACAATGTGGACCTCTTTTCTTTCATATGCTACAGATCTAAATGTCCCTGCTATACCTGATTGACTAGCTTTGTCATTTGTATTCACATATGTAGCTGTTCCCCCACTGGACTGGAATGAACTGAACCTAATTTACTCCTGAACATAAAGGAGCCTGAGATTATGTCTGTAATGAGGCACCTTAAACACTGAGATGGGCCGTGTTTACGCTGACTGAACCTACATCGGACTGTATAATTGTATTCTTTAATGTCGAGGTACTGTTTGTTTGTTTTTATCTGTTTTGTTCTTTGTTGAGGTTGTTTTATTTTGCTTTTATATGCAAAATCTCCACAATGTCTTAGAGCAGGGGTGTCAAACTCATTTTAGTTCAGGGGCCACATTCAGCCTAATATGATCTAAGGTGGGCCGGACCAGTAAAATAATATAAATAATAGGTTAAAAACTTGAACTAAATAATGTCAACACCAAAGTTTGCTCTATGTTTTTGAGTGAAAAAAGCTAAATGATCTAAAGAAAATGTTTACATCTACGAACTGTACTTAAACATAGCATTAACAAGTAAGAACAACCTGAAAATTCTTAAGAAAAATAAGTGCAATTTTAACAATGTAGTTTATCATTTATACATGTGACTCACAACTTACAGATCACAGTGGATCTACAAATACACAAAATATTTAGTTACGGGCAAAATATTGGTAAAATTCTACATACGAGAAATTTACACACATTGAGAAGTTTCATATTCTTCATATGTGTTCAGGTTATTCACATTTTTTGCAAAAGGATAGACTGTAAATATAAACATTCTTTTGTGAAATGTTACTTTTTTTACACAAAAAAAAAAATTTTTTTAAATTGCAGTTTTCATTATTTTTAGGTTGTTCTAATTGTGTTTTACCAGTCTGACCCATTTCCGACTCAGTTGACCTAAAATGATCTTCACATCCTTGATTGTTAATATCTTTATTATAATTTTTGAATTTCACAAATTCATCCCAGGGGCCAGATTGGACCCTTTGGTGGGCCGGATTTGGCCCCCGGGCCACATGTTTGACACCTGTGTCTTAGAGGAATTTCTTAAAATGTAGCTCAAACATTCACTTCAAAATTACATTCAACATTCACAAAAATCCAAACTTTCACCATCATTGACACTGTGTATAGTGAAACTGAAACTTAAGACTCTTTACTAATTCCTCTATGTCTCCTGCTGTTGTGCACCTCATTTCCTTTTTCCTATGTTTGGAAACCTTTTTTTGAGGGGGGAGGACGTTTGTTGCCACCCCCTCCAAGAACCAGGCCTGGATGATGCCCTGGTGTTCGCTCTGCCACTAGATTCACAAGCGTCGCCAAGTAGCGAATCAAACACATGACATTCCTGCAAATAAACTGCATTCTGTGTGAACAAATGTTTGAACAGATTGGAGGGATTTCACCCTTTTGATGAAATGGAAGCGTTGCAAGTGTTACAAGTGGACCTGGTGTCATATTTTTGGAGCATTTCTGCCTCAACGCCATGTTGGCTACGTTCTAAACCAAAACAATGCAGACTGCGTGTGATGTCATCATGCATGTGCAACAAAGACGGAATTGATAAGCAGAATCGTTAAGCAGGCAGGCAAACAATTCCAAGGTGTTGAGCTACTGGGAACAGGTTCTCAAAAAGAACTGGTTCAAGATTCCCATCCCTACCAGAGACATGACAATAACAATAACACCTGCAACGCTAGAAGTTTGAGGCATCATTAGACATCAGTAAAACAAGAATAGCTAATTTTACACACTTTTCTTTTCCCTTTAAACATTAAAAATTCAGCGTACACTTTGCATAAAATAGCTGGACTCTTATGTATTCCATTCTGTTAATGTGAGTTAATGTTAATGTGATCAACCTCAGGATTTTCATTTGCTGTTTCTTAGTTAAGTATAGAACGTGGTAACCTTTCAGTGCCATTGTTTGGAACACAAAGTTATTTAGGTTTGCGGTTGAGTAATTAGCTAGGAGAATTCAATTGAAGTAATTAAACTTTGTTGTAATATTACTTTGATTCTGACCTCTGCAATACGTTTGTTAATACATTAACTTTACCAAATGGAAAAAAATAATTAGAACAAAAAACTCATCACTGAACCTATGAAAATATTAGGATTTAATTATAACCTCTTTTTAGAGTGTGGATTAAATTTAGAGGTTTGGAGTTTGTTGCTGCTGATTTCTTTTTCATTAGTTACAAAACAGTGGCGATTTCTCATAGACTCCAAGGGAAGCCCGGCTTCTCCTAAAATTACGAAGACTAAATGGTTAAATATGTACGGTTGTGTTGGCATTTCATTGACCACAAATGTGTTAGAACACGTTCATCTCCCAAACGAGTTCATTGAGAATCAGCTTTATCACAAATCAACGAACGCGAGGTTGTTCACTTCTCATACATTCCCGTTGTGCTGTTTTCTCACACGATCTCTGCTCAGTGCATTTGTCCGTAGACTGCGGGCGTCTCTGGGCTTCACTGGGACTGAGTGGAACAGTTTGTTTCATTGCCTGAAAACTGGACGGTAATTGGATAAATGCCACGATGTTGTCCCGCCCCCGGACGCCGGACGTCTCTGGGGGTGAATGGAGCTGTGGGCGGAGCTCGGCCGGGTTGGACGCCAGAATCCCACGTGCTGATTGGAGGATCAGTCCAAAGGCTGAACCCCGTTTGATTGACAGCAATTTTAGATCTGCTCCTTCACTGACAGAGTTCAGTTTAATACCGTCGCACATTCTGATGAGAAATCAAGAGAGAAACCATTACGAAATTACTCGTTCATTTCTTGCACTGTAAACAAAACACTCATTGTACTTCCTTGTTTCAATTTGACATAATTTCAGCGTTTTCTTGTTTCAGTTCCATAATTTAATAATTTCTTGTTCGAGTTTAATATCATTTTGTAGATAGTTAAATTAATCAAACTGTCGGCTAGGTCGGAGTGAAAGGAGCATCTGTAGTTTAAAAAGGCTGAAGTCTTACACCCACAACACACTGGGCCAAGACAATCTAAGCAGAGAGGACAGTGGTCCAGTCCCTGGAAAAGACGCCTACTTGGTACAATAAGGTCACTGAGCATTTTCTTAAAAAGGAACGGAGGGCCGAATGTATGTTTAAATAACTTGACAGTTTTTTTTTATTTATTTTTTTTATGTAAGCTGACTATGAGCTTCCCCGTCTGAAAGACGAGCAGCCGCCACTGTTACAAAAGCAGCAGAGTAAACACACAAAAAAGGAGAGGGGAAACAGAATGCATGAGGTAAGAAATCCATCCAGTTTGATTAAGTGTTTGTTTATGATCAGTGAAACCATTCCATCCAGTGGTATTGTCTCCACAGCCCCAGTAGATAACCTTGTCTTTACTCATCGCTTCATATCCTGCTGCACAGCTGCTGTTTATCAAAGCGATTCAATGAAGGAGATGAAGCAAACGCATGTTAGAATAGGACTTAGATTTGCGTTTCATCACTGCAGATGGGTGTCTTTAGGTTTTCACTTCAATAAAGGTTAAGAAAAGACACTTGATTACAGTGTTCTTTGTTATGATGATTCCTGTTGTCTACAGATGATTACTCTGTTCACCACTGGTTGACTTTTTGTTCCCACACTGTTCGTCTTCACTGTGGATCATGTCTCAGTCCAGATTGTCTATTCATTGGCGTCTATTACAGGGTTCTTCAGAGGACTTTATACACATGTATTTAATGTAAAGAACAGGTGTCAAACATATGGCCCGATCGCCAAAACTGGCCCGCCAACAGGTCTAATACGGCCTTTGGGATGAATTTGTGAAATGCAAAAATGACCCTGAAGATACGAAAGTGTATTTTATTTCAGATTCCATATTCAGCCCAATTCAATCTCAAGTGGGTTAGACTAATAAAATACAATCATAATAACCTATGTGACTTAATTTAATTGTTTAATTTAAGGACTGGGTGGTGGTGCAGTGGATAGCACCTGTGCCTCACAGCAAGAAGGTCCTGGGTTCAATTCCCATGCCAGTCAATGGGGGTGGGACAAGGGATGGGAATCAAGAACTGGTTCTTTTTGAGAACCGGTTCCCAGTAGCTCGATTCCTTGGAATCGTTTGCCTGCCTGCTTAACGATTCTGCTTATCAATTCCGCCTTCGTTGTGCATGCGTGATGATGTCACACGTACGCTGCATTGTTTTGGTCAGAACGTGGCCAACATGGCGTTGAGGCAGAAACGGTCTAAAAAGACGACACCAGGTCCACTGGAACACTGTCAAAGCTTCCATGTCTTCAAAAGGGTGGAATCCCTCCAATATCCTCAAACATTTGTCCACAGCATGTGAATCATTTACAGGAATGTCACGTATTTGATACTCTACTTAGCAGCGCTTGTGAATGTAGCAGCAGAGTGAAAACCAGGCCGGTTCTGGTTCCAGTGCGGGCAACAAACGTTGTAACTCCTCAAATACAAGTTTCCGAAGGTAAGAAGGGAAAGGAAACGAGGTGCACAACAACAGGAGCCGAGTCGAGTCGAACCGGTTCCACGTAGTAGAAATGCAGCAATAGAGGAGTTAGTAAAGCGTCTTTAGTTTCACTTTCACTGCCCCCCCCCACCCCCGGGACCGGGCCCAGCGTCATCTGTTATTATTATTTGTACATACTGTATATGTTATATTTTCTGTGCAGATGGAAATATAAAAGACAGTTAATGCAAACACACCCATTTGTATTTGCATTTATAGGTTAATTGGTTAATCTAAATTGCCTATAGGTGTGAATGTGACAGCGATTGTTTGTCTCTATATGTTCAGCCCTGTGATGAACTGGTGAAATGTCCAGGGTGTACCCCGCCTTCACCCATAAGTTACTGGGATAGGCTCCAAGCAACCCCCGTGACCCTATAGTGAGGATAAAGCAGGTTCAGAAAATGAATGAATTTAAGGACCACATTTTTCTCTGAATTTGGCATAAAAAACAACTAGAATTACAAGAACTTGATTACATTTACAAACTATTTTTAATTCTATATTATATGAATATTTCTTAAAATGTACCTCTCAAAAATTGTGTAATAACTTTTCACTTATTTGTGCAATAATTAACTATTTATTCTCTTGTTTTTTATTTATTTATTTATTTATTTCACTTTAGTTTAATTTTCAGTTGTGGAAACATAGTTGAAAATGTTATATTCCAATATGCATGTAGATCTACATCCATCTTTCACACCAGCGTTATTAAAATTCAAGTTAAAGCATCAGTATTTTCTGTCTTGACCTTTCTCGAGTATGTGAACTAAGATGAGACTAAAAACATTTAAATGAAAAAAAAAAAAAAGAGGTTTGTGTTGTTTGACAAATGCAAGAACACACAGAGCTGCATTACATTGTTTCCTAACAATGAACACTCATCAGGACAATGTGTGTGTGTGTGTGTGTGTGTGGGGGGGGGGGGGGGGGGGGGAGTGAAAATTTGCTTTCATCCATCCATCCATCCCTCCCTCCCTCCCTCCTGGTCTGGTTTGCAGGGGCAGCAGCCTGAGCACAGACCCCCACATGCCTCCAGCCTGTGGAGGATCCGCCCCAGGCCTCCCCCCAGGCCCTCCCACGAGTCGAACACCAGGGAGGGGGTCTGGGAGGCATCCTAACCTGGACTGAGTCTGGGATGACCGAGTTCATCATCTGTAAGTCAGAGCCCAGCTGCCCCTTCTATGCCCCCTGACACAGGGGGAAGGGGGGGTTTGGTTTTTGTTTTTTTCTGCCAGTACCCACAGGTCAAGATAATAAGAGAGGGTATGAATGTTTAAGACTTTACTTTATTCATTTATTTATTTTACTTTGTTGTTCGCTCCTGGTTATTGTGATAGTTAACTATTTTGTTCTTCAAATTCACTTCTGTTGTTGCTGTTGTTACTGTTTTTTTGCGGTTGCAACCATTTTTTGTATTTACGTTTGTTGTTGTTGTTGCCGTTTATTATTGTTACCGTTCATTGCTGTTGTTACAGTTTATTACTGTTTCTGTTTATCGTGGTTGTTACCATTTATCACTGTTGTTAACATTTATCGTGGTTGTTACCGTTTACCACTGTTGTTACCATTTATTGCTGTTGTTACCGTTTATTATTGTTACTGTTTATTATTGTTACCGTTAGTTGTTGTTACCGTTTATTGCTGTTGTTACAGTTTATTACTGTTGTTTCTGTTTATCGTGGTTATTACCGTTTACCATTGTTGTTACCGTTTATTGCTGCACTTGCTGTTTTTTGCTGTTACAGTGTATTGTTGTTACCATTTAGCATTGTTACATTTTATTGCTGTTGTTACCGTTTAGTGTTGTTGTTACCATTTATTATTATTACCGTTTATTGTTGCTATCGTTTACTGCTGTTGTTACAGTTTATTACTGTTGTTTCCGTTTATTGTGGTTATTACCGTTTATTGTTGATGTTACTGTTTATTGCTGCGCTTACCGTTTTTTGCTGTTGTTACCATTTTTTGCTGTTGGAACAGTTTATTGTCGTTACCATTAATTATTATTACTGTTTATTATTGTTACCGTTTATTGTTGTTACCATTAATTATTGTTACCGCTTATTATTGTTACCATTTTTTGCTGTTGTTACACTTTATTACTGTTGTTTCCGTTTATCGTGGTTATTACTGTTTATCGTTGTTACCGTTTATTGCCGCGCTTCCCATTTTTTGCTGTTGTTACAGTTTATTGTTGTTACCATTAATTATTGTTACCGTTTACTGCTGTTGCTACCATTTATTGCTGTAACTGTCTATTGTCATTGTTCCTGTTCTGTTTTAACTTGTTGTCTGTTTCAATTTCAGGGTCTGTATCAGTGTTTGTTTGTTTGTTTGTTTGTATATAACCCCTGTCCTTAACATCCGTACAGTGATAAAACAATTAAATCCAACCAACAGGGGTAACTGATCCAAGGTTCAAAACTCTTTTAGATCAAAACTGTCAAGTAACTCATGCCCCAGTACACTTATATTAGAGCCCAAATTTCTGAACAGGACAGAGATTAAAAAAAAAAAAAAAAAAAAAAGGATGTATACCACTGAAATGAAAGCTTCACCTTTTGACTCCGGTCCCTTTTCATCAACCATCAACTGACAGACTGACAGTAATGATACCAGATCAGTGCTGGCATCACTACGAACACCCCCCCACCCCACATCAGTCTCCAGTTCTATCCTTACTTGACTCCTGAATGAGAACCAGATTTATTAAACAGTTCCAAATCCTCCTCTTATCTCCTCTTATTCCTATTATTACTTTGGTTTTACGGTACATTTACTATTGTTGCAGATGCAGCAGGTCAATGTTTCAGTGGAAGCCGTGATTGAAAGTGTTTTTTTAAATTATATTACTTCAAGATTATAGGTTAATTATCTCATTTTCTATTTATTGAAGCGATTTCTCGTGATAAAACAATGTATTTGATTAATCTGTGAAAATTAACTGTTATCTCAAGACAATACATAATCGTCCATTTCTAACATGAAAACACAGTTTCACTTATTGCTTACAACAGGTGTCAGAGATATTGAAAACATTGGCATACGCAGATTCATTATAATCATCCGGAAATGAAAACTTTTTTTTTTCAAAAATTATTATTACATTAGTAATAAGTTTGTATCTTTGTAACATTCAGTCCTTTCACAGCACCATTTCATTTTCCACAATTATCCCATGATCTCAATAACACAAAAGTAATAAATTACGTAGATATTGTGAAATAATAATTTTACCTCTTATCGTGAGAAACAGGCAGTTACTCTCCTGTGAGATAACAGACAATGGAGGAGAGTAATAAAACACAACTGCAAGCTCTGGTTGACCCAATGAGCAACTTGTCCAGCAACAGACAAACAAATGTAATGACGACACAGATGTTTAACCCATAAAGACCCAAACAGCCACTGGTGACTAAAACCTTCTACTGATATAAACTATTTAATACCTGTTGATCCATTAATCCTTTCAATCTATGTAAATAACTGGTGTAAAATACAGTTTATCATCTTTTCATGGTCATCAGATATGACCCATTTGGATGTTCAGAGGCTCCGCAGTTAAAATGGAAACACCGTCATCTTCTACAACATTGATTCACCAGTAAAACCCACGGAGTTGGATCAATGACAATGGATGGACACACTGGGTTTATGTTCAGTTAATGATATGTTTGTTGAAAAAGTCATGTTTTCTTCAGTTTTTTCTGTTTTTAATATAATAACCCTTAACTTTAATCTGAGCTTTAATGACCATCTACATAATCAGAGAATTAAATATAGGAAAATACATGATTTTGACAGAAAAAATGCTAAATACAGAAGAGAATCTGCAGGGTTATTCAAAAAGAATGAACCGATTTCATTATGCAATATTTTAATAAAGAAAAGCAATAGAAAACTCCAGCCAAGTCCCAAGTATTCTATTCACAATCAACTTTTATTTCCTGTCTTATGAGTAGACCTGCAAACGATTAATCGATTAGGTTAGCAAGTCAATCAGCTTGAAGCAAATACAAAAATTCCTGATTCGATTAATCGACTCGAATTGATTGAAGGGAAATATTCTATTGCAGTTTTCCTGAATTGAAGCTTCTTTGTGCATCACAATAAGCGTCCATGTGAAACACAACAGTGGAACCAATGTTTAACAGCAGAGAAATGAAGGAAACAAAGCTTTGATTCAGGAGAATTGTGGCTGAATGATTTTTTTGGATCACTTTGAGTCGATCAATCGGTTGCAGCTCTACTTATAAGTGTTCAGTGTGGCCACCACCTGCAGCACGGGCAACATCAATGCGATAAGAGAATTCCTCCCAAATGCGTATCAGCATATCACGATCCACTGAGTTGATCGCTGTTGTTGTTATTCCATGTTTAAGTCATCGAGGTTAGCCATTCAAAACTTCAAAAACTCCTCTTTCAAATGGTCACTGACTCATTCCATGACGATACTTTAGAACTGAAGCAATGCGTCATGAAATGGGTTCATTCTTTTTGAATAACCCTGTATATTATAAAAGCCAAGTGGCCTCTGTGTGCGTGTGTGTGTCCGGGGATTCACACAAAATCTAGAAAGAGCTGACTGCTGCAGTTTATCAGATTTATGTATTTTTGGTCAAGGAACAGACTAGCAAAAACAGCAAGTTGATAGGACCAGTATTTTGGGAGATATCAGTAATTTTAGAATACAATAGTCTTACAATCATGTTGCTATGCCCACAACGCTTTGACGGTGACTGCTGGACAAATGCGGTACACCATGCAGGAATACACAATAGCAGAAAAACTACCACATCTGGAACCTTGAGGTCCCCACGGGTCAACACACTAGTAACATAATAAATGGTGATAAATAACTTAAAAAAAGTTAAATAGAGAGAAAAATTTATTTGGGAATCGACACAAAAGTAACACTGAATCTTTATGAGTTAAGTACGAATCTGAGATATTTGTACTTTCTTTGAGTATTTTCCCCTTATGTAACTCATTTGTATGTTCAGTTATTGATATTTTGCTGAAAGAGTCGCTTTTTCCTCAGTTTTTTTTGTTTCTGATATAATAGCCCTCAACTTTAATCTGAGCTTTTATGAACATCTACAGGATCAGTGAATTAAATAGAGGAAAATACATGATTTTGACCGAAAAAAAATAAGCAAAATACAGAGGATAACAGTACTATAAATGATGATAAATCACTTAAGAAAAGTTGAATATAGTGAAAAATTCAGTTGGGAACTGACATAAAAGTAACACTGGGTCTTTATGGGTTAAGTACAAATCTGAGATATTTGTATTTTCTTTGAGTATTTCCACTTTATGTAACTCATTTATATGTTCAGTTATTGCTGTTTTGTTGAAAGACTCACTTTTACTTCAAATTTCTTTATTTTTAATATAATAACCCTCAACTTTAATCTGAACTCTTATGAACATCTACAGGATCTGTGAATTAAATGTAGGAAAATACATGATTTTTACTAAAAAATGTAAAACACAGAGGATAAATATTACAATATATGGTGATAAATCACTTCAGAAAGGTTTTATATATATAGAGAGAGAGAGAGAGAAAAAAAAAAGATCATTTGGGTACAGCGATAAAAGTAGCACTGGGTCTTTATGGGTTAAGACAAAAATATGACGCTTATGTTTATTATTGTTATTTATGTAAGAAGATAATTATTTGGTAATATACACATGGCTCTGTGAATAGTAGTAGTAGTAGTAGTGGTAGTAGTAGTAGTAGTAGTAGTAGTAATCGTAGTATCATTATTATTAGATAGTACTTCTAGCCCTGGAGGGCAAATAACAATAAATAAATACAAAAAACAACTTAACTGTTGAGCAGAAGAATGAAGTGCTACAAAGCCTCAATGTGTCATCTTTTCAGATCGGAAAAGTAATGCTTTTAATTAGTGCATTGACCATCCAGTAAATAACAGCATGTCACTACATGGGAGGAAGTAGGTCGCACTAATTAGCTTGTTACAGAATGGACAAAAAGTTCCCACAGTGACAAGGTCAGTATATTTGATGGTGATAGTTTATATGTGTGGTAATGCCTCACAAACTCACTCTATTCTTCATTATTTTAGTTTTTTTAATTCACTTTTTTTATTTTCTGGCTGGTATTATAAAAAAGTTTAACACCCAGACGATAACCTTTGAAAAAGAGAAAACACTGAAATTAATTTAAAGTTACGAACAAAACCAAAACAATCTCTCTAAGACCTTTAATGAGATAATATTCTACATGACAAATGTAATAGAGCAAGAAAATACTTTGGTGCCACTGATAGAAAACAAAAACAGCATTGTTTGTCATTGTCTGGTGCTTGACCCACAGTGCTGCACATTCCTATCAAAGTAAAAACCAATTACAGCTGCAATTACTTTTGTTCCTCATGAAGCAGCCGTGAACAGAAACACACATGCACACACAGCAGACAAACAAACAAACAGACAATACACAGGCACAGGTTTGGCCTCAATGATGGAGGAGACACAACCATCCAAAACAGGCTAATACAGAGAATAGGAACCCATTTATGTGGGGGACAATTAGTTACATTGACTAAAGGATCTTATTAAAGTTAAATATTCTGATGTAATATATTAAAAAAAATAAAGTCAGAAACAATAGTCAAACTTTTCCAGCTCTTCTAAAACTTTAATCCGTAAAGACCCAGTGCTAATTTTGAGGTAGTTCCCAAAGTATTTTTTTTCTCTATTTACCATTTAACTGATTTATTATAATATTATCTTCTGTATTTTCCAAATTTTTGCTGTGAATCGTGTATTTTCCTGTGTTTATTTTTGCTGATTATAGGAGTGTTTCTATGAGACTTTACCATCAGAAAGACTTGACCCAGCGTCAACCAGATCCTGAAATATTGATAAAGACAGGAGTGTCCATCCAAGATATTGGTGGTGACATGTGTCTACCCTCCTGTGTAAACTTATGCTCTGGGGACATTACATTGACTTACATGGAAAAACACCTTAAACACACCATGCATCAAGCCTCTAATACAATGCTTTACATAATGCTGATGCTAGAACAGATCTTTTGGATGTATGGTCTACTGTGGTTGGTCCAGAGGAGTCTTATTAAAGGTGTAGGAGACTTTCGTGACCAATTTTTCATCAAATCTGTAAAAAAACCTCAGTCACATCCTCAGAATCAGGAATCTGTAAGTCTTTCTGTCATTACTCACCTGAATCTCTTGCATTACAGTGAACAATTTCTTAGTGCCATAAACAAAATGTGTTTACAAACAGAGTCGGGAGGTAACTTGGGCATCTTCAGAATTTGCACTGCAGAATTTGCACATGCACTGTGGGAAAGGGAGGTTCGGGCGTCCACCTGACAGTGGCAGTGCAACCATATGATATTATACGGATGAAACAAACACACGAAAACATCTGAAATGCGGAAACGGCTGGAGGAATATGCCTACAGGGAAGGGAGCTCCTACCGTTTTTGCGTTGTGTCTGTAGCAGCTGCCACTGTCAGGTGGCTGCGCGAGCCTCCGTTTCCCATAATGCACGTCGCAACAAAATTCCAAAGATGCCCGAGTTACCTCCCGACTCTGTAAACACACGGTTTGTTCATGGTGGATGGCACTAAGAAATTGTTCACTGCAATGCAAGAGATTCAGGTGAGTAATGACAAGTAAGTAAGTAAGTAAGTAAATTTTATTTATAGAGCACTTTTCACAGAGTCACAAAGTGCTTTATCAAATCAAAATCAAATCAAATTGACAGAAACCCAACAGGATCCTCCAGGAGCAAACACTTGTGACTGGTGACAGTGGAACAGCAGAAACCTGGAGCAGACCCAGACTCCTGAAGGATGGCCGTCTGCCTTGACCAGTTGGGGTTAAAGAGCGAGGAGAAAGGAGGAGAAAAGAGAGAGCGATAGAGATAGAGAGAGACTGGGGGAGAGGGGGGAGGTAGGGAGAGACACATGGAGTACATGTAACACTGTAAAGTGGCAACTTTACATGGCGAAAAACGAATAAAACAGTGCAAGCAGAATACAGTTAGAATGCCCGTAAAACACAATAAAAAAACCATTAAAACAGTTTAAAATATGATGAATACATAAAGTGTAATCAGTTTGTGGTGGCCCTGAGTCAGGTGGGAAATTAAAAAGCCTGTTTGAACAGGAGTGTTTTGAGGTGTTTTTTAAAACTCTCTACAGAGTCCATGGACCGTAAGTGTAGAGGCAGGTCATTTGGGGCG
Source organism: Sphaeramia orbicularis (assembly GCF_902148855.1). Lineage (NCBI taxonomy): Eukaryota > Metazoa > Chordata > Actinopteri > Kurtiformes > Apogonidae > Sphaeramia > Sphaeramia orbicularis. The sequence continues at coordinate 9,384,834 of NC_043962.1, read as the reverse complement.
GCCGTGGTTCAGGTGGTAGAGCGGGTCATCCAATAACCGAAGGGTTGGCAGTTCAAATCTTGCCCTATCCTAGTCAGTCCATTGTGTCCTTGGGCAAGACACTTCACCCTCCCTGCCTCCAGTGCCACTCACACTGGTGTATGAATGTGTATGAATGTTTGGTGGTGGTCAGAGGGGTCATAGTAGGTGGAGATTGGCGGCCATGCTTCTGCCAGTCTGCCCCAGGGTAACTGTGGATACAGATGTAGTTTACCACCACCAGAGGGAGAATGTGAGAGCGAATGAATAATGGATCAATAATGTAAAGCACTTTGGGTGTCTAGGAAAGCACTATATAAAATCCAATCCATTATTATTATTATTATTATTATTATTATTATTATCATTATTATTATTATTATTCCACAGATGTGGTGCTACAGCTTTAAAGGACCTGTCACCACGAGTGCTGAAACAGGTGTGTGGGACCATCAGCAGGTGCTGTTCTGAAGACAGAAAGACTAACAGATTCCTGATACTGAGGATACGACTGAGGTTTGATAGATTTGATGAAAAATTGGTCATGAAAGTCTCCCGCACCTTTAATACTAGTCTGTGACTAATATCTGAGTCTCTTTTTTTTTAATATCATTATTTTTTTTTTAGGACCAAAAGGTTTTGAGTGACTTTGACCTAACTGTGATGTCACAAATCCAGTTCACATTGAGTAACCTGAGCCTGCAGTGGTTAGTACCGCTGTAAAGGGTCTGATGAAGAACATTTGGATCTCAGGTCAATTCAGCGTCTGTGGGAGGTGCTGGACAAATAAACCTGATACATAGACGCCCACATTGTAACTTAGAGGACTGACTTGGTCCCAGATACCACAGCACACCTTCAGGGTTCTGGTTGAGTCCAGAAGCTGTTCTGGCAGCAAATGAGGGACTGAAACAATGAGGTGGTAATAATGATGGCGTCTTTGTTTCCCTGGCACAAAAAGTACAGAAGTTATTTCAAAACAAAATAAACCGCTAACAACTTTTGAATGTGCTACTGAAAAAATATCTATCTATCTATCTATCTATCTATCTATCTATCTATCTATCTATCTATCTATCTATCTATCTATCTATCTATCGTTATTTTTAATTAATTATCTTCTTTTTTATAGTGCAACAGGGTGGGAGTGTGTAAAAAAAAAGTGATGACTATATTACGCTTTTGTGGATGAGTCAATGTTTAATAAAAAACACTGAACAACTAGAAAAGCACTCAGAGAGCGCAGACCTCCACCAGGGGTGATTAACCCCCCCCCCCAATCACCACCGAAATGTAATCATGTGTTCCTTGTGCCAGTATCAACATTTCCTGAAAATGTCATCAAAATCCGTCCATAACTTTTCAAGTTATTTTGAACATGGACAGACAAACAAACAAACCAACGCCGGCAAAAACATAACCTCCTTGGCGGAGGTAAAAAATAATTATCAATACGCCTGTCAGGCTGATCCATTAGCAACAACCGTTATAAATAAAGAATAGCATGAATTTTGTTCTAAAAGTAGCCAATTCCCTATATGTGACTAAGCCGATTTATGCCCCAGTGACATGAACCCGACGCTCAATCAGCAGAACAATAAGACAAACTGACACACAATACACATCCTTCCCATCCAATGTTATTTTTGTCTTTAACAATGCGCCACAGAAACACAATATACAATCTGCAAGCAATTTGGCTCGTCTTGTTAATCCAGTCTAATTATTTTAGGTAGAGGCAGTGTTTTATTGGCTCCGTTTACTTTCTGTTTCCTCAGTTTAGACATGAGACGCTGTAATGCTCCAGTATGTGGGATCCTGTATTGGTATTCCTATGAGAGCGTCTTTGTGCCAGTGGGTTTTGTCATGGAAAATGGTGTCGAACCAGTCACTCAACGCCCTGAATAGCCTACTTGATGAAATAGTCGTGGAGCTCGAACATCGTTTTGAGAGTGTTGTAACGGCGGCGATCATCCAACTGTTCTCAGTCTTAGCGCGGTCGAAGGCTTTTCTGTAGCAAAAACTGAAAAGGGCATTTGGCAAACTTTCAGAGCCTTCGACAATTCTCACTGAACGGCATTCAATCAAGCGAGGTGTTGCTAGGTTACCGCTGAGATGCTTGGAGTTGAGTGGACATACAGTGGTCGCTTCTTGGAGAGTGTCTGTCACATCAGATTGTATAATTGTTGAAATATGCTAAATAGACTGAACACAATATAGGAGAAGTAGTCCAGCGCATCCATACTGTTGCCATAACGACCGCAGGCTGGAAGGTCATGTTGAAGCAGCACCGGGCAAGTGATGTTCATGATGACTGTCAGTTTCTATATTCATACCGAACCGCTACAGAGGTTTATTTTCTTCACTGTAAAAGTATGAAACAGTATTTTACCTGTAAATGAACACATTCCTATTGTCCCTCTGTTTATTTCATCTCATTTTGGATTTTTTGCGTTTCTGTCATTGGGGTGAAACTGTGGAACAGATTCAGTATAGAATTAAAGCAATATCCAAGCATGAAACTATTCAAAATGAGGTAAAAAAAAAAAAAAAAATAGATAAATAAATGTAAGAGGTACAGGGATGAGGGAGGTGTTGGGTATCACTGCATGTTATAAAGTAAGTGTGGTATGTGTATGTGTATATGCATATACAGGGTGTATCAAAACAAATTCGACATTTTGAAAAATTAAAGCTATACCGTATGATGTGGCATTTTTACACTTTTCTTTTGTCATCTTAAAATGCTCCTAATAAGTGTGTGTCAAACTAAAATGTAAAAGAAATCCGCCAGGTGTTGAAACTCAAAAATGTTTAATTCTCATATACAGTCTACTCTCGTTAAACCGCCCGCCGTTATACCGCCATTTCCGCTTATCGCCATCCGCCAGCCCAGTTCCATGCACAAACAACACTTATACCATTGATTTCCCGACCGTTATACCGCCAGCGGCGCGGCGCGGCACCTCCGAGGTGCGCCACCGTGGCACCTCCGAGGTGCGGCTCCCAGTGTTGTCTTTTCCGTGGAAACCGGGTCGAAATGGCTCTTTGAGTGTTAAAGGTTGCCGATCCCTGCCGTACAACATAACAGAATCAAGATTTATTTAGAAACGTAATTAGAACGGGTTAACGGAGGCAGCATAGACATCATATAGTAAAGACATGCACATTATGGACGCAACCCGTTGTAACGCCATTTTCGCTATACCGCCAATTTGGCCGTGAACGGAAGTTGGCGGTATAAGGAGAGTAGACTGTATTTCTAATAAAAGTCTGACCAATCATTTTAGTCGGTCCGAATAAAATAATTGGCCGAACCTGACTGAACCTCCTGTCAATCATCCATTACGGCCGTCCAGCATCTGATCCATTATCTCCGTCTCACATCCCATATGTGTCCCTCTGAATCTGACGCTTCACGCTGCTCCTCCTGTCACTGACCACAGTCTACTGTCTAGGATGTGTTTGGATAGAACTGACATGCACATGTGGAAGGGAAAAAACGGATTTATGAACAGAAACAACAACTGAGGGGAACAAACGGGAGTCTGATGAATGAAGGATGGAGATAAAAGTCCGGAAGTCAGCTGTACTGGACTGAACAGGTCTGCATAAAGCTCAGCTTTTATGACGGTGGGACTCATACAGGTACATGTACATGGTGTCACACATGTAAGATGATGTAGGATGATAATTGTATGGACTATGAAACCTCAAATGTCCACGGAAAATTCGCGGAGGCCGCGCGTTCACAGTGCGCGTGCCCATCCCCTGGGCACTGCAGTGAAGACCCTGACCCAGTACTGCACAGACCAGGTCTACTGATGGAACAGGTCTACTGATGGAACAGGTCTACTGATGGAACAGGAGCAGCGGGCCCGCGGCAGGTGGATGATGCATCTGATTACTGAGGGAGGGGTCCGCGGACACGCCAAAACGGACCGGACCTCCGCCTCTGCTTCCTCCTCCGTTTCCATCGCGCATCAGAAGAGAGGAGGAGGAGCCTCAGAGCTCAGGCAGAGGGAAGGGGGCGGGGCTTTGGAGGGAGGCGGGTTGTTCATGTTCAAACTTTTACTAAGTGCTGTGAGAAATGCCACATCGGTAGGTATAGCTTTAACCCCAGTTCCGTATTTGATAATTTTTGGAATTTTCTTTTATGGATGTCGGTAGGTAGGGGATTGGTGGATATTTGTCCAAATTTACAGACCCAGGTTTTCATGCATGAGTGAGCAGGGGCAAACTGAGCAATCCAAGTTAAAAATGGTTTGTGCAAAGTAGCGGTGGGATTTAAATCTAATCAAAGGTCATGGGAGGGGACAATGGGCATCCATCTTGTTTTCCACAAAATTGCCAGGTTACAGCATTAACACTTTGGACACCATGTCAGTTTCATTTCTTTACCCATGGCAGCTGTTCCTGCCTTTCAAAGTTAATTCAACTTATTTAGGCCTGAAAATGTCACTGAGGACAGGCCAAGTTAGGGTCAGGGTTAACCCTAACCCCCTCCCCTCCCACTCCCATGACCTTTGATTGGATTTAAATCCCACCGCTACTCTGCACAAACCAGTTTTAACTTGGATTGCACAATTTGCCCCTGCTCACTCATGCATGAAAACACGGGTCTGTAAATTTGGACAAATATCCACCAATCCCCTACCTACCGACGTCTAGAAAAGAAAATTCCAAAAATTAGCAAATGCAGAACTGGGGGTCATTTTTCAAAATGTTTTTTTTTTTTTTTTTTTTATACACCCTGTATATCTGTGGACGTATATGTATGTACATATGTACAGTATAAGTTATTCTATTATGTGTTTAAGTAAATTATATTATATTTGTTCGTAATATAAAGCCACAAACAAATTATTTAACAATAAGTATCAGGCATTAGAGTATAGATATGTTTAGACTAATTAGCTTATTATTGTTATTAATTACTTAAGGAGAAGAGGTGGGAGTTTATAAGTTATACTTCTTCTCACTCCTTTCTGAATATGTATTATACGTCTTATGTTTAAATATTTTGTTTGTTTATTTATTTGACATTCATATTCAAAATAAATACATCAATCAATCATTTTGGATTAATTTTATCTCTAATGTTATGGTCTTTAATGTGAGACTCCGGTTATTGCAGGATCTATTTAATCATATTTGACATTAAAGCAGCTGTTTACCTGGTGTTCAGAGGTAAACAGCAAAAGCTAAAAACAGACACGGTTATTACTCTGTAGAGCTTTTATATTTAGTTCAACACTGACTGTAATTGACATTTAATTTGTGTTGCTGCCTATCTTGGCGAGGACACTGTTGCTAAGGAGATATTTAATCTCAATGAGACTTACCTGATTGAATAAAACAAACAAATTTTAAAAAGATGATAGAGAAAATAAGATAAGATAGGATTTATTCCACATTTGCAGTTGTGCATGGTATAATTCACAGTGAAATGTAATTTTGTACCTGCAGCCAATAGTAAAATAGTAATTACATACACAGCAAACAAAATGTAAATATATGTCTAAAGAATGAAATAAAAAAGCAGACTCTAACATACTAAGGAATTTAGAGATATAGAGTTGGGGTTTTTTTTTGCATTTCTAGTCCCTGTAAACCAGTCATACCCACTGTGTGGCTCGTCAGGGTTTAATTAGCAGCTCACGTGGTAACTTAGAACAGTAGGATAACACAGCCAAGAATTTTTTAAAAAATATTCCACTACATAAATATTCAATGAATACTATGCGACAAACATGCAAACCCACATGAAATGCCTCCTTTCATCTAAATTAATAATATTTTCAAAAAGGGAGTAATTTCCATTATTAGCTTCCGTCATTGTTTACGATAGCGGCTCACCAGTGTTGGCAGTGCACATCGTAGCTGGAGCTTGCGTCTTATGATAGCTAGTGTGGCATACACAGGACACAAAATGGATGGATTTCTGATCAAAAACAAACAAACTAAAATTGTCTCAAGATTTTTCAGGATACTGGAGTTAATTTCAAAAATGAACCCCCTGAACCCCAATACCTGTTGGTGAAACTGTGGGGCTCACTTGGGGAACCACACCCACATATTCTGGACCTTTCTGGGATACATTTGATATTTGATATATTTGCCGCTGTGAACAGTTTTCAACCAAACATTTTCAGAAGATTTAAAGTTTGCTATTTTAAGTGTAATCCCAGAGAGTTTAGAGGGAAATAACCAAAAATACTTCTTGTGAATTCTACTAACGGCAGCCATTAAATGCATCAGTATGGAGTGGTTGAAACCTGAACCTCCCACATATAATATTTGGATTGAGAAAGTGATGGAAGTCTATCAGATGGAGCAAATTACATATGTACTTAGAATTCAGGGAGAGCTATTTACAAAGAGATGGAGTCCCAGGATGAAGCTTTTAATGCAATAAGTATTTAGAAATGGTCGTATACATGTGTGTTTTTTGTCATTCATGGTTTGTTTGTGATTGGTTGTGGTCAATGTCTACTGCAGATATTCATTTTTTTCTTTTTTTTTCATGTGTGCCATATGGGGATGTTTGACTGGATATTTTAATGTATGTAAAATGTCTTGTATATTTGTATGAGCAAAACTAAATAAAAAATGAACTCTTTCACGCATTAATTGTGAGAACCTTAGTCAAGATTTTTTTCGTCAGTGTTTTTATTCCTCCTTAGGCATGAAAAAAACTATGCGATCAAGGTTTTTTTTTCTGTGGAGTTACAAAAATATCCATGTATTTAATTTTTGAAGTAAAGAAACATGTGTTTAAAACCCAATATCAGAGAGGGATATGAAAACAGTGAAATAAAAATGTGTTTAATGCTGCTAATCTGATGTCTTCTCACATTTTAACATATTCTAATACTATTAATTCCTCACTTCATTGAGATAATGTGCAAAAAAAAACCTTCTTGTCTAACAAATAACAATTGATTTACACTCAAGCATGTTAATGCAGATCAAATTTATGAAGAACAGCGAAGTTATAGTAATGGTATGAATATCAGGATATGAGATGATGCCTAAGTGTCCACTGTGTCGGCTGATATGGAACTAAAACAACTAAACCCATTAATATACAAGAGAACAGCTGGAGAAGAACTGTCCACTGGAGTGACTTATGCATGAAAGGGTTAAGTTTAAAAAAAAAACAGACAACAAACTACAAATACAACATGAAGAAAGTTAAGGACATGCATGCCCATGTCCATTCATCCCAATATTAAGGTATAAAATATATGATCTTAAGTGAAAATGTACTGGCTGTGTTACTTCTCGTTTTTATGTGTAGAAATGCTCATTTTTGGGGGTGATTTGATATATTGTTGTAAAAGTGGCTCCTCCCTTGACTTTGCTCTGCTGATATGGCTCTAATGCAAAAAATAATGAGGGTCACTGGTGTAAAGTAAGAGGTGAAATGCTAACAGTGCTGTTAATTCAGCCAAACTCTGACGTGACAACATGAAATATTTTCAGCCAAAGCTCTGACATTCACCTTATGCAAGTGTGCCATCTGTTACAGGATTCTGTCAAACACCAAACACACATTTACCTCCCTCATCATCACTGTGTCGTCTGCAGAAACGTAAACTGGTCGTTATCTGCTCGTCGGCTCAGTCACGGCTATATTTTAATTGACAAAGCAATTTTGGGGAGACTTCCTTCTTATTTCTGTTCACTGCTAACCTGTAATTACGGCAGTTAGAATCTCTGCTCAGTGAACACTTTGAAATGGTTTGTTCCAAAGAATAAGGACTGAATTAGAAAAAAAAATCTTTTAGGTTTTCAGCTCCTGATGCCTGGAACACACTTCAGTCTGAGCTCTGTCTACGATAATTGATTCTTTTGACTGAGTTTAAAGACAACGTTAAAACTCTGGATTCAAGGCTGTTTGTCTGTAAATGTTTCGAATGATTGGATATGTTTCTTTTTCTGCATTTGCAAATGATTTTATTATTATAAAACTGTAATGATGTGACTGTATCACTGTTGTCTTGGCCAGATCTCCCTTTAAAAAAGAGATCCCCGTCTCAGTGGAACTAACCTGGTTAACCCATAAAGACCCAAATATCCATCAACAACCAAAACCATCTACTGATCTAAACCGTTTAATACCTGTTGATCCACTAATTCTGTCAATACATGTAAATAATTGGCGTAAAATACAGTTCTTCATCTTTTCATGGTCATCAGATATGACCCATTTGGACGTTCAGAGGCTCTGTAGTTACCATGGAAACACCACCATCTTCTACAACATTGATTGACCAGTAAAACCCATGGAGTTTAATAAATGACAATGGATGGACACACTGGGTTTATGTTCAGTTAATGATAGATTTTACTGAAAAAGTCACTTTTTCTTCAGTTTTCTGTGTTTTTGACATAATACCCCTCAACTTTATCTGAGCTTTTAAGAACAACTTGATGATCAGTAAATTAAATACAGGAAATTACCTGATTTATACTGATAAAATACAAAATACAGAGGATAATGCTCTAAATAAATTTTGATAAATCACTTGAGAAAGGCTACATATTGAGAAAATTTCATTTGGGAGCTGACATAAAAGTAACGCTGGGTCTTTTTGGGTTAAACCTTTTAGCTCAGTAGATACTTTTGGTTGGTGAAGGATGTTTGGGTCTTTATGGGTTAAGTAGTTTTTGTTTTTTTTTAATATAAATAACTAACATTATTTTATCATAAGTGTCATTGGATTTCGTGTCCTGATTGATTGATTTCTATAGCTGTTGATCCACTAATCCTATCAATACATGTAAATAATTGGTGTAAAATACAGTTTATCATCTTTCCATGGTCATCAGATATGACCCATTTGGACGTTCAGAGGCTCTGTAGTTACCATGGAAACACCGTCATCTTCTACAACATTGATTCACCAGTAAAACCCATGGAATTGGATCAATGACAGTGGGTAGAAATAGTGGGTTTATGGTCAGTCAATGATAGATTTTACTGAAAAAGTCACTTTTTCTTCCATTTTCTCTGTTTCTGATGTAATAACCCTCAACTTTAATTTGATCTTTAATGAACATCTGCATGATCAGTGAATTGAATAGAGTAAAATATGACATTTTCACTAAACAATACAAAATACTGAGCAAAATAGTGGAATAAATACTGATAAATCACTTACAAAAAGTTAAAAATAGAGAAAAAAAATCATTTGGGAACTGCCACAAAAATAGCACTGGGTCTTTATGGGTTAAAAAAAATATATATGTAGAAACAACTGTAGTCAACTCCTCTGCATAAAACGCACTCAGTAAGTTCCAACTGCTCATATTTTAACCAAACACACAAGTTTAGTTCCAATAATTCTCATCTTCTACAACACTGATTTACCAGTAAAACCCATGGAACTGGACCAATGACAGTGGATGGACACACTGGGTTTATGTTCAGTTAGTGAGATTTTTCAGAAAAAATAACCTTATTCAATACTTTTCTCCATTTTGGATACTGGGCTGCTGTAAAGGGGGGGTAAACATGACAAATTCATGGGGCCCAGCATTACCAGGGGGCCCAGTGGATATATAGTTTAGAAGCTGTGAAAATTTCATGTAAGCACCACAGTAAAAACTGGCAGATGGACATTCAGAGTTAAGTTTTACCTTCGTTTTCATTCCTGTTCTGGTTGTTACAGTACTTATGAAACATAGCCCTATACCTCCAGTTGTTACAGTATGTTCATAGCTTTAATGAACATCTACACAATCAGTACATTATATAGAGGAAAATACCAGATTTTCACTTTAAATGCGTAGTAAAGGTAATAAATCATTTGGTAATCAAATGGTGGTAAATCATTTTGAAAATAGAGAAAAAATTGAATTATCTGAGAATTGCCACAAAAGCAGCACTGGATATTTATGGGTTAAATAAAGGTTAAATGAACTAATAAAAAAAAATAATAAAAAATTGTATTTGCTTGAACTCAACAGAATTATGTTACAACATTATGAAATGCAGTTGTTACAGTACGTTCACAGCTTTAATGAACATCTACATAATCAGTACAATAGATAGATAGATATGCAAAATACAGCGAATAATATTAGAGTAAATGGTGGTAAATTATTTTAAAAATAGAGAAAAATTCATGTGAAAACTGCCACAAAAGGAGCACTGGGTCTTTATGGGTTAAATAAAAGTTAAAAAAAAAAAAAAGTTTGTATTTGCTTGAACTCGACAGAATTATGTTACGACATTATGAAACGCAGTTGTTACAGTACGTTCATAGCTTTAATGGACATCTATATAATCAGTACATTACATATAGGAAAATACCAGATTTTCACTTAAAAATGCAAAATACAGAGAATAATATTAGAGTAAATGGTGATAAATCATTTTAAAAATAGAGAAAAATTCATTTCACAATTGCCACAAAAGCAGCACTGGGTCTATATGGGTTGAATAAAGGTTAAACAAAATATAAAAAAAAAATAAATAAAAAAAACTTTGTATTTGCTTGAACTCTACAGAATTATGTTATGACAGTTTGCAGTAGGAGGTAAAAGGAATGTTTTGTTTTTTTTAATCCATCATCGATATCCATCTAGTTTTTGCTGAGATATTTCACTGCGAACCACCCAGCTGACACCACTGCCACATCAACTTAACCACTTAAATGTCAATGTAGAATTCTTGTGCTGGAATTGATGCAGCCATCCGACAGCAAAATGGAATAAAAAAACATTATTACTGTCCACTGTTATTTATTACATTCCAAGTTAAAGTGACTTCACACATACACTAAAGGACAGATGATGGAAGGCAGAGTCAGCATTACAGGACATTTGTAGGATTTGTGAAGGGGTCTCATATCCGTTATCTGTCACTGTGGAATCCTCACTGTGTCAGGTTCCATTCTGTCTATAATTACACTTGGAACTAAAGGTATCCACACAAAAGAAGATAGTTCATGATTTGTGTATGTAATTCAGTTCAGTTCAATTGTTTGTTATTATATAAAAAAATATATACAAACCCAACTTCTAGGGATGTCCAATATTGGCTTTTTTGCCAAAAACCAATATGCCGATATTGTCCAATGCTTAATTTCCGATTCCGTTATCTCCCGATACCACTGCCGATATATGTGGGATATTAAACTAATTTTAGGTGACATCACATATCTCCTGTCATGGAGTTAACACATCATGCCTAATTTTATTGTGATGCCCCATTGGATGCATTCTCAAATGCAACAAGGCTTTCAAAATGTAAACACTGTCTGTGCAAAGAATACATTCTTCAACTTAAGTTGTGGAAAAAATGCCATATTTATTTATTTTCTCAGCCTGCCTCCATGAGTCTGTTACAGTGTGGCACCTCTACTGTAAAATTTTGAAAACTGCACATTTCTTTCAGTTACAAACAATGCTTCATTTGCGCATCGGTAAATGCCGGTGAAATCAAGGCATTATTTTATCGGTTTTAATGATAGGCAAAAAAAACGATAACGATATTCACCAATATTACATTTTTATGCCAATATTGGGCTGATTATATCGGTGGGCTGATATTATCGGACATCCCTACCAACTTCCAATAAAAGGCAGATAGAAAGCAGACGATCCAGGTTTAATAATAATAAAAATCCAATAATAATAATAATAATGGATTAAACTTAACCCATAATGACCCAAGCATCCACCGGTGACCAAAACCATCAACTGATCTAAAATATTTTATAACTTCTGATCCACTAATTCTATCAATACACGTAAATAATGTAAATGTAATGTAAATGTAATGTAAATGTAATGTAAATGTAAATACATGTAAAATACAGTTTGTCATCTTTTCATGGTCATCAGATATTACCATTTGGACGTTCAGAGGCTCCGTAGTTACCATGGAAACACAGTCATCTTCTACAACATTGATTCACCAGTAAAGCCCATGGAGTTGGATCTATGACAGTGGATGGAGACACTGGGTTTATATTTAGTCGATGATATTTTTGCTGAAAAAGTCACTTTTCCCTTTTTTTTTTATGATTTCATATAATAACCTTTGAATTTTATTTTACTTTTGATGGTGTCAGCTCAGCTAGCCTACAGTAAACTTGACTTTGCTCAGATTATCATCCAACGCTTTGCATTTTCATTCCAAGACAGTCCCATCTCTGCACATCTGATTGTCATACAAACGTAGCTTAACCCATAAAGACCCAAACAGCCACCGGTGACCAAAATAATACTGATCTAAAACATTTAATAACTTCTGAAAAAAATTAATCTATCAATACATGTAAATAATTGGTGTAAAATACAGTTTGTCCTATTTTCATGGTCATCAGATAAGACAATTTGGACGTTCAGAGGCTCCGTAGTTACCGTGGAAACACCGTCATCTTCTACAACATTGATTCACCAGTAAAACCCATGGAGTTGGATCAGTGACAGTGAATAGACACACTTCAGTTATTGATATCTTTACTGAACAAGTTACTTTTTCTTCAGTTTTCTCTGTTTTTGACATAGTAACCCTATACTTTAATCTGAGCTTGAATTAAATGATTTAACAATAACCTTTGAATTTTATTTTAATTTAATTTACCTTTGATGGTATCAGCTCAGCTAGCCTAAAGTAAACTTGACTTTGCTCAGTTTATCATCCAGCGCTTTGCATTTTCATTCCAAGGCAGTCCTATCTCTGCACATCTGACTGTCATACCAACGTACACTACAAACAAAAAGTTAAGGATATTTTTAATTTTTGGGCTATTTTTTTGAGTTGGGATTCTTGCACATTGCATTTTACTATTTGTATATGCATTGAATTGAAACATACTTTTTAATGACCAGACATAGTTTTATTTACAAATGGCACAAATGACAAAAAAAGACAAAAAAGAAAAAAAAAGAAAGAAATATCCTTAACTTTTTGTTTGTAGTGTAGCTTAACCCATAATAACCCAAAATAACACTGATCTAAAATGTTTAATAACTTCTGGAAGACTAAAGCTATCAAAATATGTAAATAAAGTTTGTCATCTTTTCATGGTTGTCAGATATGACCATTTGGATGTTCTGAGGCTCCGTAGTTACCACGGAAACACAGTCATCTTCTACAACATTGATTCACCAGTAAAACCCATGGAGTTGGATCAATGACAGTGGATGGAAACACTTGTTTTTATGTCCAGTTATTGATATCTTTGCTGAAAAAGTAACTTTTTCTTCTTTCTTCCTGTTTTTGACATAATAATCCTTACCTTTACTCTGAGCTTTAATGAACACCTACATGATCCGTAAAATCAAATATAGGAAAATACATGAGTTACACTGAAAAAACACAAAATAAAGAAGATAATATTACAATCAATGATGATAAATCACTTAAGAAAGGTTAAATATAGAGAAAAATTCATTTTGGAACTGCCATAAAAATACCACTGGGTCTTTATGGGTTAAGGTGAGACATTAATAAAACTGTACTGCCGGCAGCATACAGATGTAGACTGCTGTATTGATGATCAGTATTTAAGATTTTGCTTTGTACGAGTCAGAAATGTTTGTCGAACTTGGATAGCAGCCAGTTTCCCATATTTCTGTGTTTCTCCTCACTAAAGCCAATATTTGTGATTGTAGATTACTGGTATCATGAGGCTGCTTTATCACCCATTTCTGTTAACATTGCATTTAACAGCTATGAGCAACAGAGGCAGCTTTTTAATCACTTCTTTGCAAACCATAAAATCACAACAATAAATGCACCGAGATGAAATTAAATATTCAGGTGAGCAATCAGTACCGGCAACAATTACAAGTGATATTGAAGTGAAATATAAACCCTATAATGAGTAGAACATAGTATTAAGGTTGAAATAATAAAAAGTATTTCCTCCTGCTATGACACACAATTTGGTGATCAGCCATTATCTTCTGATGACTGACAGCAGAAGTGTTAATTACCCCGCCCCCTGAAGGGGTATGGTTTTTGGTTGGGTTTGTTTACTTGTTAACACTCTAGCAGCAAAACTACTGGTTGCATTCATACCAAACTGGGTTTATAGATTGCCAGTGACCCAGAATAGATGTGATTATATTTTTGGGAAAAGTAGGTCAAAGTTTCAATTTTCATGCATTTTTAATTTATTTTATTTCCACTCATTTAGTTATAATGGGTGAAATTTCACATGTCTGTAGCAGCAAAACTATTAGTTAAATTAATTCCAAATTTGGTTTATAGATTGCCAGTGACCCAGAATAGATGTGATTACATTTTGGGAAAAGTAGGTCAAAGTTACAATTTTTTTATGGATTTTTCAAATCTTTTTTCTTTTTCCATTTACTTATCATGGGCAAAATTTCAAATGTCTATAAAAACATCAATTTTGTTTCAATTTACTTCAAACTTGGCACATATATAGAGGTAACTGATATGTTGACATCAGCACATGTATAGACATGATGACATCAGCTGGATTGATGCCAAAATAAGATACAATACATGCAAGGGGTGGGGTTTGTTGTGCCTGGAACCACTTGTTATCATCATCACCATCATCATATCTACTATACATTATATTATATCTGTCTCTGTCTACCATCTTCCATATTATTTGATCCTTTCACTCTATTTATCCTACAATACTTATTTTCTCATGTCATTTGCACTATTGCCAATACCAATATATACTTAGCTCTACTGTTTTCTTGGTTGGTGACATGCCTGTTTTTACACTGTATATATATCTACACTTCTTTTCTTCTTTAAACTTTTGCACTACGCACCACCAGAGAGTTGTCTCTTATAATTTCGTTGTACATATGTATAATGACAATAAAAGAATTCTATTCTATTCTACCATTTGCACTATTCTCTTACTATTTGCACTACTTAATTATATATATTTATTGATTTTTTTTTTTTCACAAACATTCCTAGTTGTACTTCTATTTTCTTTTATTTTTTCTAATGTAAATAAGTGTGCCTTCTGACTATCATTTGTTGTGCCTTGTAATTT